>NW_010420436.1:0-35993 GCF_000710305.1 Buceros rhinoceros silvestris | reverse complement strand
TTTCCCTACTAGGGGTGCTGGTGCTTCTAATCAGCACTTTCCTTGTCTAATTGCCTCATTGCAAGCTTCTCCATGAACCTGTCAGACACCAACTCACACTTCTTGCCTTACTTGTCACAAGAAAAATTGTTCTTTTAAATGTGTCTGGGAAAGGCACAAGGACATCGAATACTCCAGGGAGAGAGGAGGATGGAGGAGTGACTGACTGCACTTACTCATTACATGGTATTTCTAAAAGCAGCCCCACAGCTCACCTGGAGATACACAAACAGAGAAAAAGAAAATTCTCTGTCTCAAAGACATCTCAGTCCAAAATATGTTGACACAGCTGGCAAGTGAGCCAGCTAGGGAAGGTTCCCTGCTAGACCTGTTGTGGGTGAACAGAGAAGGACTTGTGGCTGATGTGGAAGTCGGCGGCTGGTTTGGACATCGTGATCTTGAAATGGTAGAGTTCTCAATTCTTGGGGAAGTAAGGAGGGGGTTATAGCAGAGGGTGAGTGGGTAACTCCATTAAACAAACCATCCATGGCAGGAGGGATTATTTTGCACGTTAGAGGAACATGAGGGGATTTTAAATACCCCATTAATGATTAATACTAATACCCTATTAATGATTAATATATCTACTGCATAAGAACCGGCTTGCTGACCTGTTCACTCCCCGTCTCAATCACATCAGATGCGCTAGTAGGGAAAAAAGTTTGTGTGTTTTTGCTGTGCCAGTGTCGCATTCATGTAAGAAATTTCTGTTTGTAACTGAGCAGAGCTCTGAGTTTTACCTCTCTCTGTTATCCACCTAAATTAGATTATTTGTGAAGCACACTTGTGTTCACCCCTGGTGACAGCAGAGGAGTTTTTAGGCCAAGGTATTTGTGGTTGTCATCTTATCTCCTGATAAGAAGATAACAGTGTTCTTCCACACCACTGACACATTAGCTTTAGTGCTGCTAGATTTGCCTATCAAAGGCTGGCAGAAAGATAGAGCGGGGTTAGATGTTTGTGCAGCTCAGCTTATCATTTCCTTGGTAAGATAAATTATGACCTTGGTTTTACCTCCACCCGCTTTGACTGCGACTAAGCAGGTGACAAGGGTGATGTCACATCTTCAGATCTTGCCTGAAGTAACTTGGCAGGCTCTGACTTCATGGCAGTTACACTGGTGGCATGTTGGTGCTGTCCCTCACATTTCACCCTACAACAGCGGAGTCTGGCTGTGGCACAGGACAGGCCAGATCAGACCAGGGTCCCTCTCACCTCCTCAGGTGTTAGTCAGGGAGCAAAGTTTTATTCACAGTAAATAATATCTTTGTGCTTCTGTGCCTTGCCTACAAGTGAGGAGATCACAGCTCTTTCTTTTGGCAGTTTCCCTTTTGTGTTTTGGAGGGTTTTTTTGGGCTGGGTTCAGAGAGGCCCCCATGGCAGTGGTGTTTGCAGAGCTTGCTCTTGGGAACCTGGCAGGAGCAAGTGTCCAGGAGCTGTCGGTCGCTCACCTCTGGCATCGCTCTGTTCTGGCTGTCTCTCTCACACGGAAGCATTGAAGAAGTTTTCCCAAGTTTTCCTCTGCCTGCCCAGGGTTTTATTACTCATGAGCAGCTGCAGAGCCAGAAGCGCTGGCTCCTGGCAGGTGAGCTGGTTACAGAGCAGCTAGGACCGCCTGGTGAGGCAAAGCACAGGGATATTAGCAGGGTACAATTAGATGGCAGAGGAGAGAGGGAGCAAGATTGACTGTGGGCCACTGCTAAGTATTTTACCTGTCAAAAAATGACTTCAACCTGCACATTTAGGCTATAAAAATATTTCTTCAATCAAGGAAAAATCTGCTATTCACAAGGACAAAGCTAAGGCAGCATCTTCTCCTTGTCGTAGAAAATTAATTTAAAATAAAAAATGTGGAGAATTCAATAGCAGGAGAGAAGGAGAAAAAGAGAGAGAACACATGCCTGTGCACAGTCTGCCTCTCGCCTCTGCGCTGCAATAGGGATATGGTACAGCTCCTCTTTCTAGGAGCAAAATGTGTGCAACTCTGCCTTAAAGCCCCCTTAAAAGCTCCTGAATTTGACAGCAGTTTCAAACCAGATTTTACCTTTAAATCCCCTACGGTATTGATTCACTGCTCCCTCCCCAGAAGGTGCCCAACCGGCTCCATCTCACTGTGCATGAGAACAACCTCGCACATCTCATGAGAGCCCAACCACCACCACCATGGGGTCTGCACCCAACTGCCTGCCCTCCAGGTCACCTCCAGGGCTGAGATCTTTGCCTGGCTCCCACGTGCTTCCTCCATATTTATGCTACAGAAAACAGAACTGATTTTGGCCCTTCTTCTTACTAGGCCAATAACTCTTTTCCTACATTTTCCCAATCCCTTGCTGTCTGGATGTAGGATACGAATAACTTCACCTATGCACTTCATGGCATTGGTGAATGATTAGGCCTCACTTAAGAGGGTTTGCATCACCCCATGCTCATCTTTACAATCCTAGCCTAATTCTGGGCTTTGGCCAAATAGCATCCAGGCTTCGCTTCTTTTCCTTTACTTTCAGTTCTTTGTTATTGAGTTAATCAGGCACTTTACTACGGGGACGAGTTGGAAATACACAATGGAAAATGCAGGTTCTCAAAGGGAAAGTCTACGTTTGCTGAAGTTTGTTTGTTTTAAAATCATGATGAACTACATACTCGTGGCCAGAATAAGACTGATTAAAACCAGAACCAAGCTAGGATAAAAACCCAGGGTAGGAATTCCAAATTTACCTTTGTGCTCCCTTTAATGACGACAGAAAATGAAGAGCTAGCAGGAACAGGAATTGGAGTGAGACTCTTCCCACACAGTGATCACAGCGGGCTCATACTAGCCCTGTTGAGAGCCGTCTGCGGCACGTACAAAGAGGGACCATCACTGTTTGGTTTGAGAACAACAGAAGCACAGAGACAGTTCTGCCCAGTGAAAAGCAGCATGAAATTTTCCCTGTGCCCAGGTTCCATCTCTGTCTTTACAGAAGGTTTGATGTCTCCATCAGAAGGCCATGGTGGTGGGATACAACGTCTGTCCCACCCCAGTGACTCCTGTGAGCCACAGCACTGCTGTGTTTTCACGACGTGCCTAGCAAAATGCTTCTCATCTTCTTCATAGCACTCGGTGACTCCAGGACAACCCCAGACACCCCCATTTTCACAGACCTTGTCACCCGGTCCCTCATGTCCCACATATCCATTTCCCACTCTGGGAACTGCGATAAAGACAGAAGGCTCCACTTCCATCAGTGCTTTGGGGGGCATTTTAATCACCAATAGGATACATATTGATCTTGAACCAGTGTGGTCTGCCCAAGCACTGGGGCTGGCAGTCTGTGGACATCATTCCACTCTGTTCAGCACTCCCAGGTGCAGGGTGCCCTCTTTTTGTTTTTAAGGCATGTAATAAAGCACAAAATTAATTCCATGTCTGATTTATGCCCAAAGCCACCATTCAGTGTTCTTCCAGCTGAGATTTGATTGGATTTCATTAGATTCTTTCCCATAGAGGCCGATAATTTTCTTCAGTTTGTTTCTGGGTTTGCCTAGGGTTTGGGGTTGTTTTGTTATTGTTAAACAGCTGAAATATACGTTCTTATATTCGTCCGTATGGAGCTATTCAAACAAAAATAAAGAACATGCCTTTTTAAAGTCAAACGCACAAGTTTTGCATAGATGAAGCTGTTCTGTAATTCTCTTCCTTTACTCTTGCTATTTACTCACTGTCCTGTGTCACTAAAGTGTATTGCCATGAGATGCTTTCGGCACATTGATGACAGATCTAGCAAGTGCTTTACCTACCTGGTAAGGCCTGCATTTACTAACAATTCCAGCCTAGCAGCTATCATCCAAAATGAAAATAGACAAGACATGCCTAGACGGGCTGGCAAATCCCCACCCAACCCAATGCTTCCAGACGGAAGGAAAATATTCCCCCCTGCTCTGTTGATCCTACCTCTGAGAACAGATAGGCTTAGTGATACATCCGGGAGTTAGCAAAGCCAGGTTCTGCGAGGCCAGATAAAGGGACTGTATTGACAGGCATCACATTGTTGAAGCCACAGCCTGCACCCACCCTTCGTTAAACAAACGCGCGTGGTCTGACTCCTGCTGCCTCTACGCCAGAGCGAGTCCTTGCTGCTCTTGATCATGGTACCTCAGCTTAAAAGGAGTCTGAGCGTGGCCTGACAAGACCTAACACAGGAAAAGGGAAGCCAGAGGAAAAATGAAAAAGAAACAGTGAGATCAGAAGAGGACAAGCTGGGGGAATAACCAGAGGAGAAACAAGGTGAGGGGGGGGAAGCCACACGAGGTGATAACAGAGCTGACTGTACCTCAGACTTAAATGCTCTCCTACGTAACAAGACTAAACTGTCCTTGATGTTCTTATATGCTCCACCAGCTACGAAGAAGTGCCTGAAACGTTATTTAACATACCTCAGTTCCTCAAGGAGCCAAAAGCAGCGTGTGCCCCAGCTGGGTACGTCCTGGCCAGCAAGCTGCCACTGCTGTAGCCCAGCCTGTGCCGTGCATGCTTCCGCCCTGGCCGATGCAGAAGAAATTTCATAGAAACCGACAATTTCTTCAAGGTCTGAGATCACAGCTTGCAGCTAATTATAGAAATAAATAACTAGTGACTGGAGCCATCTGTTCTTTATTTGGCAACGTCTTTCTTCTTCATGGAATTAGCACACCTGCAGCCTGCGCGTCTTCCGGAGGATGGGTCACTCTGCCCTCCAAACCGCAGGCGAAGCGCTGGCGCGCAGGCAACTCTCTGGAGATGCTGCTACTTATCCTCCATCTCCTCACCCTCAGGGGAAAATAATTAATATGCTCAATTGCATTTCATTAGTTATTCAGGTTGGGGAAAAACAGCACTAGGAGGTTCAGTGGTAAATAGTTATTTATCACCATGGTTTGAACCTCATTAGCGGTGCTCAGGGTGGAGGGTTGCACTCCGGCAGCCAGGCTGCATCCTTACTGGCAGAGCAAGAACCTCATGGGGGGTTTGCCCGACCCAGGGGACACAGACACAGCGAGCAGCAGACTCTGTGATGGGGGCCCAAGGGGTGAAGCATGGTGGCACGAGGTTACCTCGATACTGACCCTCTCTGCCCAGTTTGGCCCGGAGGTCCCACGCTGCTGCAGCCTTCCCGCAGCACTGCTCCCCTCAAGAGTTTCTCACCTCCCATCAGAAGGGTGAGGGATGGCTGGAACCCAAAGCCAGACAATTCAACAAGAGTTTCCCCATGTCCTCAGCGGGGGTAAAATCAGGGTGTAATGTGGGAAATTCCATTTTTCTCTCTTTTTCTTTACCACGCACATTGAGGCGCTCTGTACAACAACGATCATGGGAATGAATTTTAAAAGGATTATTAATTTTACTCTTTTTTTTTAGTTTGACTTTTAGCTTAAGTCAAAAATATTTCAGGTCTTTAGAGCCATAATTAGACATATTGTCCTTAACCAAATGCCAGATAATTTGTACTCACTTTAGGTAAATCTTTTGCTGGAAAGGTAGGCAAATATTGAAATATGTAATGAAAATGAAAGGAGGCATGACTGAAAAAAAAAAACCCACACAACTATTTTAAATCTTTTCAATTACTTTCTCTTCTCCCTCTCATTAGTAAATATTTTAGTTATTCTTGCATTGAACAAAACCTTGTTTCAGAGCCTCCATGTGTCTTTTTCTCTCTCATTAACATTTTTTTTTTTTAACTTGAACAAATCATAAAGATCTAGTTAGTTTTAAAATTCACATCCTATGTAAGAGCCAGATGCCAGGACCAGAGACAAATAGCAAGTGTGTTAATTCATTCTGGGCAGGGATTTTTTTTTTTCTTCCTAACTTTAGATGAGAGGGAGTTTTTCTTTTGGCTGAAAACATTCAAAGTAAGTGCAGTACTTTGGGAAATAGCACATAAAGGGACTTTAGCGGGAGGGAGAAATGAAAAAGGACGGAAAAGTCGAGCAGTGACAGAGGTAGTCAGAGAATTTACAAATTATTTTTTCTGACAATGTCGACAGCTCCAGGAGGCTGCCTTCTCTTTCAAGATAAAGTCACTTGTCATTCTGTTAGAAAAAGACAAGGGATGTGTCAGAAGTTATTTGAAATGTAAAGTATTGTTTTTAGCTTCTTTTTCTCTCATTATTGTAGTAGCAAAGTACTCTGTGCTGATGAAAGGGCTGAAATGGCAGCAAGTAAAGAGGGCTGCAGGCCCAGGGAGGCTCAGAAATGCTCAGGGCTGGGACAGAACACAGAGAAAAAAGGAATTTGGGGACCCACAGCATTGAAGAAGCAGATTCGGGGGGCACAGCTCAGCATCAGGGACCCCCTAAGGACATGAGTCTGCACAGACAAAGAACCACTAGAAGTTGCTCAAATGAAGGACGTCTGTGCATCAACTATTTGCCTATAAAAGGCCTGAGATGCCCCCTCCTCCGAGTCCTCTGTCTCCTCCCCCAGGCCTCCAAGACTGGGTTTCTTTAGAGCTCTTCCTGCACTGAAGACAAACACTCTTCCCAGAAAACTGCTCAGTCAAGTTTCTCCTCTTTTCACCAGTATTGCCTGGAAGCAGCCCAGGAATGCAAAGCGCAGCTCAGGCACAAACCAGCGTTGCTCTGTACGGCTGTTTTCTTCCCACGTTCCCTGACCATTTCAGAGTGATCCTACTACCTGAATAAAAATGCCAGAATTCTTTCTCCAGGCACCTCAGATACTCCACCTGCTTCTCTTCCCCAGCCCAGTCCCCCTGATCCCAATGCAAAGGAAGCTGCAAACCAACTTTATATGCAGCACCAGCCCGCTGCAAGCCCTGGCTGCCGAGAGATGCTGCTGAGAGACTCGGGAGCTCAATGGCACAAGAAACTCCAGGCCCTGGAAAAGCTGGTTTCCAGCTCCCCCTGGGGAAGGCACTCTCTGCTATTCGTGGATGGCAGCAAGGTAGTGCTTTGATGTTCACAGCTCTCCCAGCTTTCATTCTTTAGCCTCTCCCTGTAATGGCTGCAGTTAGCAAAATAACACCGGTGGCAGATAAGCATCTGGTAACCCATGGCAACCAAGTTCCTTTAGAAAATGGCCTTCCGGTAATTTCATAAATGAACGGGCTTTTTCTTTTTTTTTCTTAAACAGAAAAAAGGAGAGGATTAGAGAATAGAGAAAGGCACCAGGTGTGTTTGTGTACACGCCTGCGTCCATGTGAGTATGAACACTGTGGAGAGGGATGCTCGGCTGCATCCGCAGGTCAGACAACAAGGGTTTGCACACCGGTGTCCGCCTTTCTCCTTCCACCCAGGTTCTAGGGTCTGAGTAGCCAACCAGCAACTCCTTCCAAATTTCACCACAACAATGGCAGGCAACTGCTAAAATCCCAGTGACAGGACCTGGCCGACAGATGAGATTTGATAGACATATAGACAGGACAGCAGACAGCGAGATGGGTATTTGTGCAAGTTGCTGTTACAAGATGAGGCTGATTATATTCCATTCTGGATTTGATTAGATTGCGTAAGTAGACAGACCAGCAGAAATGAGCTGCCTGCTAGAGCAGGACATTTAACTAAAGGTCACACAAAATTGCCCTGGAAACTGGGAGATACAGCAACGCGTGGAGGTGGAGATGTTAGGGCTGGTTGCTGTTAGACAGGAAGCGAGTTTAATTGCTAGAATTTCTGGAAGCTTTGTACATGCCTCACCTCAGAAGTGCCCTACATCAAGCACAGCCATACTGCAGCGCTCACCTGACAGCGCAGGACAGCACGCCAGCACCCCAAATCCTCCCTGCACAGCCAGAAGCACCACAGACCCTCACCGCATGGCCACGGGCATCCCCTGATGACCATCCCTTGATGTATCCAGCTGACCGGAGCCGTGGAGGAAGGAAAGGAATCTTCCACTGCTGCCGGGGTGGCAAATCCAGCCAACAGCCTGGTAACAGGGAAATACTCTCCCTATTCGTAACAAAACCAATCCACAAAGCCAAAACTGCAGGGGAACTGACACTCCCAGGCTGTGTTGACAGCATCTGTATTATTTTTTTATATATACACTTTGCCCCCTCTAAATTAACTTTTCCTTTAAATACATTCTTCCAACAGGCCAAATAATTGGATTTTTCTTTGTTAAAAGAAGGGAACATAAATTACTCCTGTTGGGTGCAGATTAGGTTATGGGATTTCTTTTCTTCTGTCACTGTCAATGCCCCAGTGTCAGAGAGTTTTAATATTTAATGCATTCCTAATTAGTCTCCATTGGCCCAGGGCACTTAACAAAACCTGACACCAACCATCGAGTCAAGTTCATTTAGAGAGCACAATTACCCAACCATCATTTCCATACTGCAGCAGGATTACCCATGAAATTCCCTTCCCAAAGCCCATCCTTGCTCCCACCTTCCCACAGTCGCAAGTTAATTACTAAAAAAAAAAAAAAGAGGATTTGATTCCAGTGACAGAAGATACAAATTATCTCATTTGGTCAGGGCAATGACATTTCCAAGACTCCTTTAATCGCTAAGAAGCTCTGCTGCTTTGAACGGCATTTACCGAAGGATATTGCTGCTCCTGTCACTCTCCTGCTTTGATGCCTTGTTGCTTTGCATGCTCCAAAGATCTGAAGTTCAGGCTTTCCCAATGCATGGGCTGATCATCTGGGAGAGGGGGAAAAGCAAAGGAAAATAAAATATGCCTTTAAATAGCATTGATTTGCCCGAGGACACTTAGCCTTCAATCAAGAGGCAGGAGAGGGCACACGCGGGGGTTAGTTGGTGGGGACAGATGGCAAAGATGGAGACAGCAATGATGATCAGAAGGAGCTTTACAGAGAAATGGGGGGATGAAGGGAGCGCACAGCTTCACCACACGGGATGCTGAGCCAAAGCACAGGATATCCACACTCTCCAGCTTTCCAGACCTCACCCTGGTGTCACCCAGCTGCAGTTCTTGAGAAATCCAAGAGAAACAAGCTCTGAAGTGCTGTTGGGAAGCACTGACCTTTCACTGTCGACTCTAGGGACACTAGCAATGCAAAGTTCAGCTTCATGAATTCCCATCTAGAGAAAGACTTTTGCTCTTTGCTCCAAAAAGCCCCTGGTGTGACTGAGCTGGGCAAAAAAAATGATGCAAAGCAATGCGCCATGACTTTGTTATTCTGGAGCACAATAACCCAGACTCCGCCAGCTAAACACTAATCTCCTCTGGTGCCAGCTCTTGTTGCCACCACTAATGTCTCTGTGTGGCAGACTTGCCCTCAAAGTTGTTCTGCAAGTGACAAAAACTATATAAAATGAACTTTTTTTGATGTTAATAACACTGAAACCAAGCTGCTTTGTGGGAATGCATTGGCTTGACCTTCATTTTCAAAGCATAACCACAGGAGCCTTCTCAAGGATATTATCAACAATTTCAGAAAACATAATATCTGTAAAATCTGTCACCCCATGACTAATTTCAATGACAACAACAAATGCAAAATGCATGTTGCGTGCTGAAGAATAATTTAATTTGAAACCTTAAAAAATGATCAGTTAAAAAAACATGTACTACGAATTAATTAAGAACTGACATCGGTTTCCTCCTCACGCTTTCCACGCTGCTCACAGAGGGTGAACCCCACCAAACAGCACACTCCGCTAAAGAAACAGTTAGAGGGTTTGCGCTGCCAATTTTTAAACTGCACGATCAACTGCGACATTTGCAACCGAACCTGTACTCACAAATCACAGTGCTGCTGCTCCTCGTGTGCGGGTTGCCTGAAATTGCAGTTGGAAATGTTTGATCCAAGCTCACTGACTTCAATGGCAATTTCTTCTCACCAGTACCATGCACAGAGTTTTCTTCTCCAAGAGGAATCACCCAGCTCTGCTATCTATATTTGTTCAATACTCACGAAATAAATCACTCCGCAGCTTCTTATACCGAGCATTAACAAAGCCCATTCCATGAAATTACAACATTTCTCTTCACTGAGTGAGAAATAACTACTTGTTGTTGATCCTGTCTACACATGTTCATCCTCCTCAGGCAGAGATAGCAGCTGAAGGGTTAATCGGGAATATTAACTTGTTAGACTGTTGATCTGCCCTGGGGCCATCAGGAGCTTAAATAGCCAACAGTTAATTAAAAATAAACTGACACTTTACTTTAAGGATAGTTTTAATAACCATTTATAAATGTTACATTAAAAATTCATGCTCTGTTATCAACTCCTGCTAAGGATTTACAGCACAATGGAGGTGTTATGAATGTTTTATAGCTTCTGTGGAAAACCTCTTCCTGAGCAGATATTTTCAGAGGTCTGTGTGTCTTTCCAGGGCTGCATCACGTGTACCCAAGACAACAGCAGCATGGCAAACACAAGCAACTTCCCAAGGTGCTAGGGCCGAAGTTTAGACACTGCTCTACAACATACGTGGCCAACGCATGTAGCCAGCATACCAGTGGCCTCAAAGAGCTCGAGAGTGTTTAAAAACGCCTCCTGATTTCTCCTCAAAGCAGCTCCTTCAGCCACGGTGTTTGGGAGCAGCTACACATAGCTTCACTGTGCGATGCACAGATCGGATCGGTTTTCTCAGTTGGTACATCACAACCCCCAGGAGAGTCACGAGAAACAGTCAGGGGCCTCCAGAAGTGCAGAAAATATGATTATCATCTAAAGCAGAGAAAACAACCTAATGCTCCAGAGCGATCTTCATCAGCCTCTCCAAACACACGCACTCACGGGCTCACAAACAGCCCTGCCTCAACACCAGCACCGACTCGTACAGGCACAGCAGCTTGTATCACGGGTGGGGTTTGTGCTCCTGTTTGCAGCTGAGGAGAGGCAGCAAAACTGCTGTGCTTGGAATTAGCCACCTGGGACCTGGAGAGCATTGAGAAACTCTGAGGTGGTGCTGTGAGGTCCGGGCTCCCAGGTCCTCCCTTCCTGCCTGGCTGTGGTTGCGATGTGTGATCTTACCTTCCTGGAGCCGTCCCTCCCCATCCGTCAGGAGGGAGGATAATCCTTCCCGTTCGGAGCGGGCTGGTACAGATAAACCCATTAACGCGTGGGAGGTGGCAAGATGCTATAACGATAACTGCTACCAAAAAGATTATAGATAAATTGAAATTCTCATTGTCATTATTAGCCAGTTCAAAATGAGCTGCCTTTGACAGCGTTGCTGCCCCTTTTGTTTAAACTCCGCAAGCAGTGGCGTGATTGAAGCTGGCTGTCTACTGCTTACAGAAAACAGATTTAAGCTTCTGGTTCCCCACTTATCTGTGCTCCGGCTAACTCACCCGCAGATCACGCTGAAAGTGATATTAAGCAGGTGAGATGCCGCGTGCTGGAAGGAGGGGAACCTGCCTGCCAAGGCCACACGCAGCACTCGGGCACCGAGGTGATTAAAGCCACAAGGTGAAGGTCTGACCACCTCCTTTGTACTTAATATTGTCCGTGCAAACACAGGTCCTCACTGTGCACACGCTGATGGAGAACAACCTTCAGACTCTGCAGCCAGCCACCAATCAAACTGGCATTAACCTTGCTTACTTTTTTTTTTTTCCCTCTGATTTGCTGTGTTTTAGAGGAAAGGTTCTGTGAGCATTGGCTGTAGGGCCTGGCAAGAAAAAGGATAAAAATTAATGAAAAATACTTGATGTCAGGCAGGTGTCAACATCTAATTAGGGTAATGGATAATACAATGTTGGAAGGTAGCAGATGCCCTCAGGCTGCTCTGCAAACACCCCTGAAGAGGAGATAAAGATGAAGTAGGTATTTACCGAGGTTCATCTCATCAAATTTGCACCCTTAGCAGCGGCCAGGCCAATGCTGGGTCTTAGCCTCCTGCCTACAGCTGAGGCACGTTCCTAGCAGGATGTCCCAAGCGCCCCCTTCTCCTCTCACTCCCCTTCCAGAAATGGCAGGGTGAGGGCAGCATCCTCAGAGGCCAAAGCTACACTAGAACCTCTCTGAGCTGCAGGAACACCTGGCCCTGTCCCCTATGGTGACATGCCTTTAAGGCCTGGCCCCACACACACCCACGCTCCCCAAAGCTGGCAGGGGAACACGGCCCTGGGCCAGATCAAACACCCCTCAAAGGAGATGAGAAATCGTGGGCTGATTTTAGTGGGCAACAGGCACAGATGTTGTCCTCTCCATCCTGCATGCCCACTTGCTCTTCCGCTGTGATGTTCTCTGAATTATTTTCATTCAGGGCAGCTTCTCCTCTTTTCCGGTGACGACAGTTTTGTTCTAATGGAGCCGTGAGGTTCACTAAATATAGCGAAGGGCTGTTTCCGCAAGTACTTCAAAAAACTTGTTTCATTTGCTTGGTTCCTCTCATCCTTTGCTGTCCCTGGTTGTGTTGGACTCCCAACTGCTACCCAGCCTTATCCGCTCAAATTTCTGCTGACACCTTGGAGGCCACACAGTCAAAATTCACATGCGATAGCCAATCTGAAAGCTGCTGCTCCCCAGCTCACACAAATGAACAGAAGCTCAAAGGGGCTTCACATGCGCACACACGCACACAGTTGCCTTTGGAAGCCACCGTCACACGCTCTGAAAGAGATTCACCTGAAGATACTGGAGGATGATGTGTGCACAGACATGCAGAGGATGCACATCCCACAGGCACGTACTCGAGGGCGCTCAGCTGCTTGTGGCCACCCTGACCAACACTCAGAGAAGGCTCTTTTGGGCATGCTAGGCACTAACAACCATCTCTGCACCCCATCCACATGTAGAAAGTGCTTGGCCATGCAGCAAAGCGCCTTCTCTCTGCCAGTCCCAGTTCCAGCCTGCATGCACGGGACTCGCTGCTGTTCACGCTGCCTGCCCATCCTTGCAGATGAAGCACTCGCTTCCACAGGGCACGCTGCAAAAGCCCCACAGCGCCCATGCACGCTCCACGGTGCACCCTCCTCCCATGCACCCTGCTTCCACTTCTTTAGGAGCTCAGAAATGGGGAAAAAAAAAAAAAAAAAAAAAAAAAAAAAAAAAAAAAAAAAAAAAAAAAAAAAAAAAAAAAAAAAAAAAACAAGAAAGAAGAAAGAAACCACATAGCTTTGGATTGAAACTGAGCCAGGACATCCCATCCCTCCCCAGGGTTATCCCCAGCCTTGTAGTTACTGCCAGCTCCCGGCAATTTTCACAGCACCCCTTCCTTGCTCTGACTATGCTGTAGCTGCTGCGAGCCAGGAAAAACTGGTGTTTTATGGATCCAATTTGCAGTTTTACACCAGATCCTGAGAAACTTGATGTCCGCACATCTGCCATCAAACCCAGACTTCTGGTAAGCCTCTCTGCATAGCCGGATGCAAGCAGTGATGAAGAGGCTTGCAGGAGGCACGCAGGAAAACGTAGACTCCGCAGCATTCAGAGCCCCTACCTGGGCCAATTTGCTCTTTGCATTATTGCCACGGGAGGATTGTTGCCGTGTGTTCACTCACCCAAATCTCCCTGCAGCATTTTTAATCTAATCTTCTCTGTAACTGCAAGGTGAGGGTCATTTATAGCTATTTTTCATAAAAACAATATTTCAACCCAAATAATAAGAACGCAGAAGAAATAAAAAAAAGAACTTGGTGGAGAGGAGAAAACCCGCATGAATTAAGCTCAGAGGCTTGTCTCCCCCTACTGGCCCCCAGACAAGGCAGCCAGGAGTCAAACTCCTTTTTAAGGAGAAAAATACAACACCAAACAGGGTGCCATCCTGTCCCGCCGTACCTCTGAGAGGAGCAGGGACAATCTGAAGAGGTTTGAGAGGAAGAGTCTCCAGTCATTATCGCACACAGGAATCAGCACCTACAGGGATACATGTAGCTCTTTTTTCCTTCTCTTCCTTCCAAGGTAAGGTTGTTTCCTACTGCCTATTTCCTAGTGATCCTCCAGATCTGATTTTCAAAGCCCCCCTCTGAGCTACTGAGCCTGTCACTGGCCCCACAGCTTTCCTGCAGACCTATTTCAATTCAGGGTCCTGCATCGCTGCTGTGACCACCCCCCAAAGCCCTAACCCCGGCTTCAGGCTCACAGGGAGACACGATTTGACCAACCAGGAACAGCACTGAAGGCTCTCCTGAGCTTTCCTGGACGTGTTCTTGGTATGAGGGGGAAGAAAGGAGAGACAAAAAGCAGTCACACAGGCGGATCTGAGCTCACACTGCAGCCTTAGAGGCACAGACACCACCTCTCTGCAATACATCACTCCCAAATGAATTCTATGCCTTGTACCTTGAACATGTGTGCAAGGGGTGAGGCAAGAGTTGGAATTTATTAGCTGAAAAATTTCATGAGAGTAGTTTAAAACTCCAGACTTGACCACAGTCTGAGACAATCTGCAATTATTATCCCCGCCCTCCACAAAGTTGCATTATACAGCTAATATTTTTGTCTACGGAGCTACCATGGGTTTGGGATTCTTTGGTGTGAATCTTGGCTGAACTGCCTAGATCTTCAACATTTTCTAAGCATCTGTGATAGTTCCTTTCTGCTTGATAATCTCCCTCTTGAAATCTGTAAGAATGGGCATCAATAATGAAATGAAACCTGTAAGAATGTTCCCTGAGCCCTGTGATCATCTGTATTGCAAACAATTAGGCTCTTTCAGTGACCTGACTCTCCAGAAATTACTCTTCTCTTTTTTTGGTTGAAATGTTAAAGGAAATCAATGCTGTTAAGAAAAAGACATCATAATTTGCAGGGGGAAGGGCAAACATGGTCATTTTTAGCCATCGTGAAAACAAAAATCGCTATCCCCAGCAGAGTATTATTGTGATGAAGCTGTTTTTCCAGTCGGAGCCCCGTTTGTGCTGGATACTTTACAAGCTTACTGTTGACCCGCAGGTAAGATGTCATTGGCATTTATATTAAAACACCTGGAGGTAAAGCACTACAGAGTCCTTATATCATCTCTATAACTCTGCAGACTAAAAAAAGCTGATAATTTTGCCATTTCTGTTGGTTTTGCTTTTCAGATACTTTCCTGTTCGTGTGCCATCCAAAAGGAGCCCTAGAAAGTTTTCAGCCATTACATGGAAATGCAGCCACCTCTGGAAAGAGCCACGAGACCTTTTTTGACAGCTGTGTCACGCTGCACTGTAGCACAGAGCAGAGGAAAGATAAAACAGACCCATCTGAAACTGTGAAGGGGAGACTGGGTAAAAGACAGTAAGTGGTCAAAATGGAAAATAATAGGAGCAACAATCTAATTCCTCAGTAAGGAGGTGGAAGAGAACGAATCACCACACATGGAGTGACAGCAGATGTGTTTTCTACCAGAAATTTTCAGCCCGTACGACAGAAGCTGGGGCATCCATAGGCATTTTCTGAGAGACCTGAGAAAGCCAACAGAGGAAAGTGAGCCAACTGCAAGGGCTTATTTTAGACTTCCACCTCCAGCGGGCAAAGCTTTAGGGGGCTTCAAATCAAAACGGAGTGGAATTAAGTGTTTTCTTCCAAAACAGGTCAGCCAGCCCCCACCGACACCACAAGGTGGGGTTAGTCCAGCGTAGATCCGCTGCCGACAAACGCCAGGTAGTGAATAATAATCGTAGTCCCACTTCCTGCAGCAAATTCTCCACAGAGGTTTCTTACTGACCCAGAGCAGTTTAGCTTGTGAGATGTGATGAAATCATAGCTGGAGGCTTTATGGCAGTGGCTGCAGGCTATTAAAGCTCAGATGCCATCTCTAACTTGTGCTGTGGGCTCTTCTTTATTCATGACATGACAGCCAGAGGATGAGGTGTCAGGCGGAACACTAACATTTCTTGGCACCCATTGGTTTGTATTGCTCACACAACTTTGCCTTATTTAGGAGACGATTTGTGTATTTATAATTAATATGGATTAGATATTATTATCGACGCAATATGGCAGGCAAGCAGTTTAGAGAGGCTACCAGCTGTTCAGCAATGCAAATGATGCACACATAAAGTACAGTTTAGTAATGGGATATCATTACCAACACACACAGAAGTTCAGAACCAGGGGCTGTAAATGTAAATAACCACGGCACGGGAACTTTTCCAAGCGCTCCCTAGACGGGCAGTTGATGTGCAGGGAGTGAACCCAGGCATTGGTTCCTCCTGTACTCTCCAACCGGTCTCACTGTTCGCAGCAGTTATGAATGAATGGAAAACCAGCACAGCTGGCCTCAAAACAACCAGCTAAGCTTTCTGTGCTCACTCCCAGCCAAAAAACTCCCAATGCTTTAGTTGGCACCTGCAGTTTTGGAAGAAGGGCACTGGGTTTGACAAACATTTTGTTGGGAAAATTTGCCCATTCTAAAAATATTCCCCGGGGAAGGATCTGGCTGCACAGTCTGTTCTCCAATTTTTTGCTCAGTGGAAGAGATGCCATAGCCCTGATGGGCCTGGGGCTCAGTCAGAAACCCTGATGTGCTCACCAGACCCTCCCGGGCAATACAGGTGAGTGAGACCTGGACTGATGTGCTCGGTCTCCGCATATGCAGTAAACCCAGGGCACTCTAGACAGGCTGTGCTCCCTCTCTATGAACCTCATAGAGCACAGCACATATTTCTCTCTAGGAAATCTTGGATGAAAATTCTGGCTCTATTTTTCATTTCAGTGAAAGACTGCCTCTGCTTTTAGACACTGAGTTCTGCCAGCGAGGTGCCCTGAGGTAAAGTTTCTCCCCAGATTTCAGTCTCAGCAACACCTTCAAAGCCCATTCCACCTATGTCAAACCTCCCAGAGACTCCTTGTCAGCAGCACCCTGTTAGAAGTACTGAAAGCTTCAACTGGAGCTTATGCATTAGACACTGAAGCCAGAGAGTCTCCAAGAACCAGGATTTAGCAGTTCTCGTGTCTTCAGGACTCATCCCACAGACACCAGGGACTTGTTCAGGAAAACGTGCCCCTCTTCTGCAGGAGATCTGCATGGGAGTATGTCCTGCTTTACCAGGCACCTAGCAGTGCCTCCACAGGGATGAAGGAGGCAGGTCACCGCATTCCTTAACCCAAGCTCAAGCAAAGCAGAGCACAGAGAGGACTTGTTCACCTCCTGATAGCAGCAACACATCCATCTCCTCTCTAGCAAGGGACTCGAAAGAGATGGTTGCCAGCCCTGCAGCTGGGGAGTCTTGAGAGAAGTAAAAGTGAGGCAGGGGAAGCACCACAGCTATGGCGTAGCCTCCACCATATGGGTGATGAATACAGCAGGGTTTGGCACCAGCACTCACACAGCTCCTCTTGTGCTTGTTAAGCCTGCTTAACTGTGTAAAATATACTGACAGGAGTTCTGTTAACAGAGCAAATCCAAACCAGCTCCTCTGGCAATAACCCAGTGAAGAGCAAAGGAGTGAGAGAGAAGTGGGACACCACAGAAAGGCTTTGATTTTGCACTTCCAAATCAGCTTTCTCACAGAAAGGGCTAACTGGTGGTACTGGAATGGGGTGAAAGGGGAGAGGGGAACAGCAGAGATGTAAAAGCAGAGAAAAGTGCACAAAAATTGCACCTGTCTCCAGGTTTAAGCCTGCACAGGACACACAAACATCTTCATGAGCCAGAAGCTCGGCCGCTGCCCATTTCTTTCACTGAACCTTCCTGCAAGGTGGTTTACCTGAGCAGTGGTTCCCAGCAACTCCTGCTCTGCGCGACAGACAAAATCCACAGGTCTCTTTTCCATCCCAGCTTGTAATTCAGCCGGCACCGTCAGTGCACTGCAGAGGGAAGAGCACGGCGTTTCCCCAGTGTCGTAAATAAGGCTGAGATTACTGACAGCACAGAATAGGACTGACTATTGCAATATTTAATCTACTGGGTGGGCAATTCATTAAAACACATATCTGTGGCTTTAATCACTCTGCCAGGCTGCCATCTGCTTCCCTCCTGCTCCCTCCTGGTTTAGGCCAGCTCTGGATGTAGGAGGGGATGGCTTGTGAGAGTCACTTCAGGGTCTGTGTTATAGCTAATTGTGTACGTGCAACCGTTTGTCGTTTGGTGCTAGGAATTCTGCCACAGGCATGCAACCACAACGATCCTGCTTGTGCATTGAGAGGGGAGCTGGAAGAGCATGACGTGTCCCAAAGTTTGGTTTGGCCTCTGGGCGTAGGCTGGGAACAGAAGTGCTTGGGGGAGCTGGATCCCTAACCTTGCTGCCATGTCAGCAGGGTTTATGGAAAGCATCTGGCAGTATTTGCAGAGATGTTATCCACAGATGTGAAACCAATTCATCTCATCAGCTTCCCTGCTGGGATTCTCAGTGGCAATAGTCTCCTCCAAAACCTGAGCCTGTGTACAACCTGGCAACAACACTGCCACCATCCAGGTCACTTCTGCCAACAGCTGAAAAACAGGACTTCAGAGCGCTCCTGCGAGCGGTCGAGACTCACTCTGACAGTGACCTTGTCTTCTTCACACCACCTGTCCAGACCTCTGTGCCCAGCCTGATGGGACCAAGACGTGCTTTGGCTATGAGAACTCCTGTTAGTGCAAATCCTGCTCTCTCAGGGCATCCCCAGACAGCAAGTCAAGAAGGAAAGGTCCATCATGGCCTTCTTGGTCACCTGGCCATCTACTCAGCAGGAGAGTACTGTGTTACATGGAGAAGAAGGTCCCTCTGACTTAAAGATCTCAAGTTAAAGATCAGAAAGGTTTGAGAGCATTTCCCAAAAGAATCAGCTACACCACTGGCTGTGGACTGTGAAGGACAATTCTTTCTCACACACCAGAAAATTGTCCCTAGCCCTGAGGGTGGAGAGTCTAAGCAGCCTGCAGTAATAGTGCCTGGTTTGTGCTACTCTGGTAACCACAATATGAACCAAGGGAGCAACCATTGGTAGTTTTGGCAGGTGTTCCTCATGGTCACCATCTGCCTTGACTTCCTAACCCTGCCATATCCTTCTTGTTTTTGCCCAGATCCACAAGGGGTCTGGGGTTTATTTAGGTGTGTATGTCCTGCAGAACACCACAGGGACCTATAGAGGACTGCAAATGCCAATGAGAATACGGCATTTGTTCCTCAACCCCTCTGTTCCTTGCCTGCAAGATGCCAGATGTCACGAATCTGTCTTGTTTGCTTAGTAATATGTCTGGGCTCTCCCTGTTATTTTGTGACCCACTACCATCTGAGTAGTAGATGCTTTTAAATATAAAAGAAAATTAGTAAGTCTGTTTTTTCAATGACTAAATAAATATTAACACAAACAATAACCAAAATGAAGCAGTACTCACCTAACCCTTCCTTACCCTTATGAACACAAGAGAGTTTCAGATCCCTTCAAAACAAAGAAGTTAGAGGAAACAAGAAACACAATAAAGAGTTATTTTTAATGAACCTTCATCATCTTCCAGCAGGGTTTTGTCATTCTTTGTACAGTACCTTGCACAGCACGATCCTGATCTGATACAGGGAGTCCCTGTTGTGACTGCAATCACGTATGTCACTACCACCACCCCTGGTAGGACAGAGAGAGCTCAGGAGTCCCACAGCTTGCAGGCTCTTTGGTCAGGCAATAAAAATGTTGCTCAACCATCCTGGAGTGAGCCAGAAGGTCACGATCAGAACAGCCACCCTTCAGCTCCACTAGTTCACAGGTCTCCCAGCTTTGCAGAGCTCACCAAAAGGCAACTGAGAAGCCTGGTTTTCTAATGGATTTGGTGCATTACATGCATTTACACCACAGTCTGGGGGAGGTTCCCTCACCTCTCAGCCACAAACTGAGTGACACTGCTGCACAGCCCCAGAGCATCTCTGGAGGTAGCAGTGCTAGCAGAGCTCTTTTATGAAGGTTGTAAGAATTAGAGGCAAGTAGTATCTCAAACATTCACACGGAGGTATCAGTGAGAAAAACTTTTCCGCTCTACTTATCTTTCAGTTTTTGCCTCCTCTTGATACACCTCCTTCCCGTACTCCCTTCCAGGTCAGGCACAGCTGCTTCTGCATTTATTTCTCAAGCGGACATGGAGTTGTCCAGTCACCAGCTTCCCTGCTGCTAAGCAACAGGAAGGCTGAGCTGCACTAAACAGTTTGATGTCTTCACTGCTTCTCCCTGTTGCCACTGCTCCACTTGTGGGTCTCCAAGAGACAGAAGTCAGGTCCCACAGAACAGGCAGCACCTCCTAGCCTCCAGAGTTGGAACTCAGATGGAGACTGGCAAGAGGAGAGAAGATTTCGATAAATCCAGATTCCCCTTGAAAGACTTGAGAAGACTCACAGAACCATATGCCAGCGGAATGGAAAATATAAATAACTCATAATGAATTAGACACTTGAGTCTCAGGCAGAGTAAGAGAGAACTGCAGAGAAAGAACGGATGGCAGTGGGGCAGACAGGAAGAGGAAGTATTTTTCTGGAGTTTCTGCCATAAGGACTAAAAGATCCCACAGGTGACAAATTAAACATGTTATTACTGTGCAAGATGCTGTCACTTCTGCTTGCTAAGGCTCCCAGCTCTCGACTCGCATTTTCCCATAGCTGGCCTACATAGGGAGCAGTTACAGCTGGGCTGAACTTTGGGAGGAAAGGATCCTCAGGTGGCTTCATGCCCACTGGACAGGGAATTTGGGTAGACTAGACTGAAAATAGACAGATGGTCTTGGAGTCCTACAGAGCTGAGAAGAGGGATGAGTTAGAGACCCCTTCTCCCCTCAAAGACAGCAACAAAGCTGGGTATATCGAGATGGACATGACTCATGGGAAGAGATGTGGGGCACATCACTGGACAGAACTCCCAGGTCTTGGTGAAAAAGGGAGAGCAATAATGGGGCAGAGCACAGAATTCTGCCTTTACTTAAAGCAAACAATTAATCACAGTTAAAAATAGCGATGTGGGTTTTAGTTACATGACAGCTGGTACCCACCTGGTGTCAGAGACCAGGGGCAGGTGGAGAGCTGCCTGCGGTTTGCTACCTGCCTACTCCCAGGTCTCCTCCAGGCAGCAAAGTCATCTACCCAACCTCCCCGAAGAAACTCCACAGACACAAAGATTAAGGAAACATTTAGCCAGCCAGGCAGGAGCACTGTCCCAGTGAGAAGTCCACCTTAACCAGTAGGGGTTCAAAACTAATTTGTCCATTTAATTTCCAAGAAGTTGATGCCTTCAGTGCAGTAAATGAGTCTTGTAAATGGAGGTCACAGCAGGGCCTGTTGTTTTCTTTTGCTCCTGTCAGGAGCCAAGCATAAGGGCTTTCACATGCCACTCTGCATTTCAAACCAGTAATGGCAGCCTGGGAGCCTTTAGGTTGGCCCTAATTAGCGCTGATAGATTTCAGGGTGCTCCCAGGCTAGGCTGAGCAGCCTTTGCTGAGCGGGCAGGCAGTCTCCTTCATTGTTTGAATGACAAAAAGGTTCATTGGGACTTGTTTTTGAAACAGCTCAATAAAAGTGGTTATGACATGGCCACAGGCCTTGAATTAACAGCTGATCCAACAAAGAAAAAAGGTGAAACAGCAACCAATTAATGTTTCCTCTTGTGCCATCTCCAAAAGGTGAACTTCCATAAAGCTGCAGGTTTGGACTACAGCTGCTCACCTGCATTTTCCCCAGTCCTTTGGTTCTGCTAAGCTGGCAGTCATTCGTATTAGCAAAAGCGCCAAGGCATAAATTCCCGGTACTTACTAACCCCTCTGTGTTTGTTTGATAGTTTATGAACTGTTGCAGAATTATTATGATTAGGTGAAGTCTCAGTAGCTTATGCTTTTCACTTGGCACGCCTCCAGTTGTGACAAGTACACGTGGGTCAAAAGGATGTGACCTGTATGTCTTTTACTCATAGGAGTGCAATTCTGCATGAGTTCCATTCCAGTGAGGGGAAAAAGTCTTTCTTAAAGTCAAAAGAAGAGATAAATTGTTCTATAAGAATTAATAAATCCCAGTTTCCACGTATTTGTGTCAGCTCCATCCCCAACATTTTCCCCTCAGAGACACCGTGCTAGAGGCATTTGTGACATTAACCACCCACTCTGCATTACCTCTGGCATTCCTCCACCCACACCAGCTCTTCATTACGAGCTGGAACTTTCACTGTAAGCCAGGAGGTTTTATGTTGGAGCTACCAAGCTGCCATGACTGGCTGACCCCGCACACGTGCACAACGACCAATCAAGGGGTTCCCCGCTACAGTCCACTGCGGTGGATCACACTCAGTCTTCCTCAGAGTATTACATCCCTCACATTCTCATGCTCACATCTCCCTCACATACTCTCTGTGTACAGGGGAGTAACCTTATTGTTAGTGCAGTGGAGGAGCAGGCTCTTGGGCAGCAGATGAAAGCACGCTGGAGATACCATTGCCTTTCTCCATCATCTTCACATACCCTCTACACGCAGTCACTGCATCCCAGGGAATATGTGAAACACGGTCCAAAAATATTTGCATAAACTTCTAAGTCACCATTCATCGCTCTGGGTTCAAACCTGCCCTAGCACAGTGGCCACGGACAAGTGCCTGCTGTGATTTGTCTGTACAAAGGAGCAGAGCTACGCTGGCTTTGTTTGCCTCTTTGCTCTATGTGTGCCTGTAGGTCCCTTAAAGCCCTGCGACCCAGACTCATCTGTTGACCGACACCACTCTGCTGCTGACTCAGCAACAATGCCACCTCTGTGCGCAACTGGAGAACCTCTATTAAATACATATAGCGATGTCTGCACAAGTTCAAAGAGGGTGCACTGACTTTCAGGTGAGAAACAAACTGGAATGGCATGTTCTCGTCTGATCACTGCAGTGGTATTAGAAAAAAAAAAAAGGGCAGCAAAAACGTGTGTTGTGTTTGGAAAGCTAATGCAGAAGGGCAACTGGCCTTATCTAGAAAAGAAAGGTATGCAGGAATGAAGCAAGAGAGGAAAAACACCAAAATTTACACAGCTGAGGGGAAAAAAGGGCAGTTAGGAAGGGATTTAATTGATAATGGTTTAGATAATGTCAAGTGAAGTTTCTATTCTCAGCCTGAGTGCAGATGATGAGGCAAAAAGGACTAAATGTAGAAATTAAAGAAATACCCATTCAAAGCTAAACTGAGAAACCTTTTGTCACAGAGAATCATACCCGTGTGAGAAGACCCAGCAGGAGAGGTTCTCAAGGCAAAATAACACTGGGGGCATTCAGGAAATAATTAGCTGGCTTCCTGGAGGGAGCAAGTAGATGTGTGTGAGGAAAGGAGGAGTGTGTGAAGGGAGGGGGAGGACTGGGATGAGATAAGATTCTAACAGAAAGAATGGGTGAGGAATGAGGGGCCTTTAACTCATTCCACGCAGAGGGGAAAAAAAAAGTAAGCAAGTAAGTAAAGGAAGATCTGTAATGCTCAATTTAATGAGCTCCTCTGGATCGAGCTCCTCTGGATCTGACTCCTCTGGCGGTCTAGATCAGACGTGTGAAAAGAGGCCCCTGGCTCAGTCAGAGATAAACCATCCCCAACTCATAGCATCATCTCCACGGGTGGCAACTTTTTGCAGAACAAAGTGACCCATAGGCTGCTCCTGATCCCTGCAGCCAGTGCACAGATGTTGATGGGTATTTGCTCTTCCCAGATCATGGTTACACTGTTCAAACCATCCCCAGCTGGAGCCCATGGTATGGCTTCGCAACTCTTGTTGGGTTGAACCCGCATTCCTCCCCATTTCAATCAGGGGTAGCTGCATTTCTTGCCAATGTTATTACTACCATTACTGATGCTGTTGTGAATCAAATTATTTTCTGCTGCACTTACAGCTCTCATGGGAGAAACTACCTGTTCCATCTATCTCAGACACCACATGCTGGCATGGAGAATTGCACTCTGAACAGACCTGCCTCACTCAGCTGACCACAAATGGAGGTCAGATAAACATCATACAGTCAACATTTGAGTTCCGGGGGGTTCAGACTGTGAGCGGCATATCCCACACCACAAGCAAAAATTCCAGTGACCATGTTCTGGGTTTTTTCCCTGGAATTTCTTTGAGCACTTTGATGTCATTACCCTTTTGCAAGCACCTTCTGATAATTCTTGTGCAGGAAGCTTCTGCCACAATTGCTCTAATCTCGGTAGTTTCTAATTTTTTTTACTATAAAAGTGATAAATGATGATGCTTTTAAAATTAATTTCCATTCTAGCAGCTCATGACAGCCTCTTTGTCTGTGTTACTTGGGACAAAGTAAAAAAATTAAGAAAGCGATTTCACGGGTTTTATTCTCAGTGCTAACACACAAGAAAACCTAAAACCACAAGGAAAAACTAAGCACAGCCAAAAGGTGCAAGCGCTACAGAGAGACATTTCAAATACATTTTTCTGTATCAAATACACCCTGACTTTCTCCTTTTACAACCATACCCAAACTGAAGGATGTTCTTTTTAATGGAGTATCTGGAAGGTTTCTAACCTTGGAATTCCTACATCTCCTCCAAGCTGGTAGCAAACTCTTACCCCAACTGCCTGTCAACCCATAACAGGAGCACTCACCTTCGAGGAAAAGAGTTCACTGCTTGGGCCTGTCCCACAAGTGGCTTTTCAGAAGTAACTGCTAACGAGGAGACCAATTAGCACTCAACATCCTAGTGCCTTTTGCTGTACAAGCAGGGGTCCAGTAGGAACCAAAGTAAGCTGCCTCAGGATCTGACCTCACCATTTAGCTCGGGACACTGAACAGCTGCCAGGGCTCACCGCTGCAACCTGTTACCAGTCTCTGCCAGATCTGGACCACTGGCTGTGGCATCCAGGTGCAGTCGTGTTCACATTCATTCCCCATTCTCAGAAAGGTTCCCTGTCATTAGCTGTCCCTCCTCCCACAGCCTTGCTCCAATCTCTCTCTGAAAGAAGCAATCTGTGCCAGTCTCTGCCCTTGCTTTGATGCAATGTCCCGTAAATGCCAATTCCCAATAAAAGTGGCTCAGACTGCAAGCAGCAGCTTGTCTGGAGAGTTTGAGCTGTCAGATGCCGACTACGGATGGGACAGAGTCCAAACGCATAGGGCAAGACGCTGAGAGCGCCTTGCCTATATCTACGTGGTCTGAGACAACGGAATAGCCCATTGGTCAAAGCCAGAGCTCAGACACCACTGCTAGACACCTACCTCCAGTCTGTATCTCAACACCTATGGTCTAGCTCAAGATACACACCATTCTGCTGGGTATTTTCTAGCAGAGTCTAAATCACCATCTGAAAGCAAGTCCAAGTCTGTCCCCAGCCAAAGGAGCTTCCCGCTCTTCAGAGGTGTAGAAATCCAGTGCAGATGTCACAAAGAGCAATCCCTTCTCCCTTAAACAGCCGTGGGGCTTTGCTGGAGGGTTTGAGGCAGCCCCTTCCCCACATGCTTCCCCCAAAGTAGAAGCCATCCCAAATCAACCCAGCAGGCAATCACCGTGCCTGAGCAGAGAACAGTTTCATCCCTTGCTCCTCTTCTGCAGTTCATTTCTGCTGCTTTCTACCACAGCCTGCCAGTGCGAACAGCAAACGCACGATCTAGCACCAGCCGCAGCCAGGCAAAGGTCACCAAAGCCTAAATCACACGCTCGGGCTTTTCCTAAGGAGATGCAGGAGAATAGGGCAGCGTGGCTGCAGGCTACAGATTAAATGGGACAGAAAGACAGGAAAAAAGCTAGTGTCTTCCCCTGAGGCCACTGACAAGGGGTAAATTAATGAGATACAAAGACTGGAGATTAGCATTTGGGTTTATTGAAGGAGAAGAGATTGTAGGAGGTCTGGAAGGGAACAACAAGAGCGTACAAACTCTTTAATCTGGTAGATAGCGGCTGTCGGGAATACATGCTCCAACCTGCTCCGTGACACTGTAGACACGTCAGCCTTTGCACTGGTTTAATTGGAGCTTTGCAGGTGCCCTTGGTCACTGCTAATTGCCTTAATTGAAATGGTGCCCATCTGCACCAGTGGGAATACAGACCTGTGAGGGTTGGAGAGGAAAATACATCCTCAGGTTCCTAGCCATCGTCCAGTGAGTTTGGGCTGAAATATGAGATTGCATCAGCTGCCCACAGTTCTTTAGAAAATCTGGTTGGATTTATTGCAAGCTTATAAAAACCCAGCTTTAGGCTGCAATGGTTGCACTCGGTTACTGAAGGGGAGAATAGAGAGAGAATGGAGCGGTTGTCCAGTTTCGTAACACCCCTCTGCTGGGGTGGGAGCTCTATCTGCACTCCCTACCTTCAGCACATCTCCTCTAGCTGACTGAGGTCTGGTATGCAGCAAACCAAATTAGATCAGGAGCCCCTGTTTTATGCACGAATTTCCTCTAGGCTGAAGGGTAGGACTGGGAGCCTCAGAAATATTGTAAGACACATCTGAGCGGAAGAGATGGAAACTCATCTGTCTTCCCCACCTCTGAGAACATGCGATCTCATCGAGAAATTGAACACATAACTCAGGGCATCTCTGCACCCAGACTGTAATTGCAAAATACGGTAATAGGCTGTAGCACAGTGACAGGCGTCTCTTCTCCCTAGCCAGCACCTTTTGCTATAACCAAGTGTCTATAAAGGTGTGAATCCCTCCAGAAAGCAGAGTCCATCACTCCACCACCTTGCTGAAGGCTCTCATCTCCGAGCAGTCACATGATAGCTGTGAACTGAGTCAGAGGAGTCCCATACTTTGCAGCGAGAAGGACTTAAACATCTCTGTACGTGGAGTTCCCATGCTGGCAGCTGACTGCCTAGGATCTTCCCAGGTCTTTTGTTCTCCCTCCTTCCACAGGCAGATAGGTGCTGAACTCAGGGCCATGGACTTTGTTTGTGCCAGTAACCTAGGAGTTGGGCTACTGCGGCACCAGGATTAACTCCTTTAGTTAAACCTGGGTCTAAGACCCTCAGTCATTGCAAGGGCCTAGAAGCTTGCACAGATTTTAGCATAAGGAAGCTTTGGCAGCCCGCAAAGATGCATTACTTTGACTTAATTTATAAGAACTTGGAGAGAGTTCATTTAATTGAAAGATGTAATTATCAGGTGTTGGAGGCAAAGGGCCTCATTAATTTCTGAGACATGCTGTTGACTGAGCTGTCCTCATTTTCATTTTTCACTTCGTATCAAGGCTGGACCCATGTGTCAGGGAGGCTAGAAGACACAAGATCACTGTTAGCCTTCTGTTTGTTTTATTTTCCACAGGGCAGAGGTTTTTCTTTAGCCTAGCAGTAACCACAGGGTGTGTGGTCCTGCTCCACATTGTATGACAAGAGCTCCTGTGGGGATCTGGTCATGATTTCTCCAGGGCCTGGACCCAGAGGACTCATGAGCCTTCTGGTAACAGCCCAGTCTGGGCTGAGGTGGAAGGTGATGAATTACACAGGCCACATCCAGTGATGGAACGGAACCTACGAACTCCCTTAACACATCTCTTCCCCTTCCTTTAGTTTTAAGGCTCATCGTCAGCCCTGAAACAAAGAGGACCATGCTGCTTAGAGGATACAAGGGCTTCTCCAGGAGGGAATCCCAGCAGTGAGGGGTTGTGGCTGTAGGCTGTGTCGCTTGCCAAGAAAATCCAAATCACCAACCTCTCCACCTGGAATTTACACCCATCCTGCTATTACTCCCTCCTCACCTTTGCCCCATCAGAAACTGAAACTATCCTGCCGTCACACTCCTCTCATCTGCATTCCCTCCAGCTTGCCAGTCCGCGCTTAGATTTATGATTTATTTAGAACTGGATTACAGCGAGGCTCAAGGCCAGTACTCCCTAATCTGTCACCGTCCCCACCACGGCCATACACAAACATTTGTTTTAGCTGCGTCAGCATTTCTGGCTCCTGAAGAAGGACGCCCATTGTTAATTGCTATAGCAACCACGATTCAGCGTTTGGGCTTCTTTACTTTTTTAGTACTCCTTTCCCTGCTGAAAAGCACTGGCATTGTCAAGTGATAGATATTTATAACTTAATATAACAGTGGCATGTCTAAGTTATGCCACTGAAATGCATCACAGCCACAGTTGGTCTGTTATTTGTTTTTCTGCTGAATAGCAGCAAGTGCTTTAGGTTATTGTCCTCCCACACCCATAAAAGGGGAAAAGAAGGGATGTATAATTGTTGCTCATATTTATAGCCATTGGATGCAGAATGCCAGGGTGCAAGGAAGTCTGCTTTCAGCAATGTCACCCAAGATGCTACGGAGGACCGTGTTCCCTTCAAATACGCTGATCATGAATGTCTATTTGAATTGGGAAATGAAGGTTTTGGGTTTGGATGAACGAACTGATTATGCCAGGGATATTTTCGGCCCCAGCTGGCTAAAGTTTGATGAGCTAAGATATGAGCACGCTCAAAAACGTGGAACCAACACAAAAATAATGAGTAAGCCCTTTGAAATTACAGAGCAGAAGCGCAAACCAGGAAACAATCCATCTTCAATGCACCATGACACATACACAAAGAGTTTGTACTCAGCCTTTTCTTACTGTTTTCTAGGCAAGGCCCTGTGGAGGTTTATTCTTCTCCAAAAACCCTCGGGGAGGCACAGTACTCTGACCACATACCTCTTGTCTATTGGGACAACTCAGAGCAGGCAGGGCAGGAAATCAGGCTATGGTCTCTCCTCACAGACTCTGCAGCTGACGTAAGTTTACACCAAATACATACGTGTGCACGTGTAACATTAATATCAGACGTCTCTGCTAAAGAAAAGCCTAGAAGTTGAAACTGTTTACTATCCAGAAATTTTTTATTAGATGCACAGCAGTCATGTGCAATGTCAAGGCTGAAGCACGCTGCAGGTCAGGCACGTTGTGAAGTTCAGCCTCGCTCCACAGACAGCTGCTCCTGCCAAGCAGGGGACTTCGCAAGGGAAGAAAACCTGAACACAGCACACACCACCGAGTCAGGGGTCCAGCTACTGGGAAGGGGCACAGGAGTGCCAGTGGCCTGAGCCAGAAAGGAAACTACAGCACACGGTCAAGTGGGGCCAAGTGAAAAATATCCTGTTGTGAGGACTGGGAGAAAGGCAGGAAAGCCAGGGCATGAAAAGCAATCTGAGGCAAAACAAAGCTAAAGGCAACGCGGCTCAGGTGGTATGAGAGGACAGAGGCTGAGAAGAGGAGCCTGTATGGGCTGGGCTATGAAACATCCAAGTTGCTCATGATTGCAATAGAGCCTGTGTGCTGAAAGAAGCTCTATCCAGAGATACAACAGCAGCACATGAAAACCAGAAATCAGTGAGGGCCAGGTAGGAGTTAAGATCATACCAAGGTCATTGGATAGATTAAAAGACACGTAGAGATACAGAGAAGATTTGGAGGAAAGAGGGAGCCAGAAGAATAGGTAAGCTTTCTCTAGAGAGCTGGAAATAGCCTTGGGGATAACAAGGCTTACACAAGGGACAGTGTTAGAACCACTGTAGAGAGCATCTGAAGGAGGCAGAGACATCAGGGAGACAATCAAGGAGCCTCCTAACAAGAAATGCACCCCTCTGTTTCAACCTGGTGCATCCAGATTCCACCTCATCTTCCCATGGTCTCAAAGCCTGGATTCCATGATGCTGTTAGCACTTTGGTGACCCCAGGCTGGTTGGGTGTGGGAGTCCTGCCAAACCTTTTCTCTAGGGAGATGAAGCAGGGCAGGGGGAGGCAGAAGGAGAGCTGTCACAGGACCACGGGTGGGATAATGTGAGGACCTGCCTCAAAGAAAAGGAGAGGCACCCCTCCTCCTCCTGGACCCATTGCAGGAGGAGGCCCATTTGTTCCTCTCTTAACACTCTGCTCACAGCATGAGCCCTCCACTTTCTTGGAGGAAACCTCAGGTAGACTACATTCATCTCCTTCTCCAGAGTACATCTTCCCTTGTGCTTGCAGGCTGCCTTCATTGCTCAGCTTCTTTAACGCAGTCTTCCCCAGCCTGCTGTGGTTTTGGGTAGTTTTTGGCAGATCAGGTCACCATCCTTATGCTGAAGCGGAAAGCTCCCCAGCTCAGCTGCTTTCATGTGAGGCATCTGATGCTGCATCCCTATAGCTGCTGGGTGGACTGGGGACTGTATAAGAAACAGCTCATGGAGCTGGGGTGGGATGAGATAGGGCATACTCTCAAACAGCTTTAAAACCCATCAGTGGTTGGATTTGCTTTCTGAGAACGGTTTAGCTCAACAAACAACTGCAAGCTACACAGTCGCAAGGTAAAATGAAAAACCCATGGGCATTAATTATATATATAGATATTAAAAAGAAGCTACTGCTTAATTATTGTTTGCAAATCTCGGTATTTAAATTGACTTATTTGCAAATGTCTGTTTAGAAATTGACTTTGTAATTATAAAGTCGGTGCAGGCATATCACAGGCCCTGGAGGGGTCTCTAACGAGGAATGATAATGTGCCAGGCAAAGTGAACTATCCTGAGCTGCATTTTAATAACCAGGAGGTGCTTGGAAGGGGGAGCAGAAGGTCTGTGAGAAATCCCAAAGCCAACAAAAGAAGAAGCAAGAGGCAGGATAGAGAGAGCTGGCTCCACAAAGCAGAGGGCTAACGTCTTTGAGAAGGGGCTTCGGGGGACATGGCATCTCTTCGTGAAGCCCCTGCAACAGGCGTGAGCTGGCAGCAAGCTGGGTTTCAGCTCAGGAATGAGAATGAGGCAGCCTGCTGGCTGCAAACCGCCGGCTGCTGCAAAGCCGTGGCTCCCTACCCAAGGCCAAGACACCGTCCAGCATGTACCCAGCTGTCCCTTCTCCACGAGCACTCCCTGCAGCAGACAGTACAGCCCCACGCTGACTATCCAGAAGACCTTTATGGGCACGTTTGCATTAAGGACAGAGGGCAGCTCACACTGCCTGATCTCCGGGGTGTGAAGGTGGTTCCCAAACCTAACGCACCTCTCCTAGACTCAAAGCTGCATTAACCAAACTCTGCGGTTGAGGATCGCCTACAAGTGGGCGCAGAGCACGTCACCATGGGCCTTTGGCTATGCTTTGTCACGTGAAGCAGGTGACCTCTAATGGCATACGAGGTTTTCTGGGTGAAGAATAGTATATTGTGCCTGGCCACAAACCCTTGTCCCACAGCATGAGCAGTAACTCTAAAGATTTAACTTCAGCGCGTGTCCAAGAGGTATAATTACATCAAGGGAGAAACAAGACTACTCCATCACCTTTTCCTCTCCATCTTCTTTGACAACAGCACTGCTAGGTCTTCAGGTCTAGTGGTTTAGGGCATTTCTTCTTTATGGACCATCACTGTTAGTTTTAAAACCAGCCACTGGCCTGAGATTTCTTGCACAGTTCATTAACCAAGAGGGAACAAAGCTTGGCTGCTGGGCAGCACATTAGCAAGATCAACAGCTGGCAGGGTTCAAAAATAATAACCAAAAAATATTATCATAAGAAAAAACTCTGGGTTTTTGACTCATCTGCTATGCATAGTCATGTTATCTCTTATTCGTGAGCATTCAGATGTCACCAGTATATTCATGAAAATGTGGCAGCTTAAGACAAGGTCTGAAAGTTAAATAGGATCCAGCATCCAACTGAAGCAGAATAATATTACTCTTTTGAGTAAAATGCTGAGTGAAAGTGTGGTCCTTGTGAAATCAAAGGCAAACACCCAAACACATTTTTTTACATCACTGTGAAGGCAAAGGAACCATGCGAATTAAAAAACAGCTGCTTCCCTGATCAACGTAGCTGTGCCAGTATAAAAGCACAACTCTGATGGACTCAACGCCTCCTGATGTGTCTCTCTAAATGCTAAACGCTGCTCAGTGTTTGCTGTCTGTTCCACTGAACAGACTGTGCCTGTTAAATCCAGAACAAACTCTACTTGGAACAGCCATACATGCCTTGTTCAAGAGACATAAGAAACCCCACCCATTAAAATCAGTGACATGGAAGACCCAAATTCCTTTACATATGCTTGAGCTGACCCGAAATAAGATATCACCCACCTGCAGGCCAGGTAGGACAGAGCTGTAAACAGAAAACCACGACCTGTTTGTAGGCACGTGGCCTTGGCCAGTTTATTCAGCCTGTACGGTGAAACTAGTCTTGTCAACGATACTTCGATTTTCCTGGTTGTCCTACTCACTAATCCAATGCATTTGGGTTTAAATTATGTCAGTGAAGCATTTAAAAAAAAAGAGAAAGAAAAGAAGCAGCTTGCACTGAATTAAAAAGGGAAAGAAAGGACCTTCCAAGAACCATGTGAGCCTACACCAACACACGTCTCTCCCCAGGCGGGTTCTGCTCAGAGGCCTGTAGCATCCCATTTACTTCTATTTTTTCCCCACAATCCTTGAATTCAAGGGTTGTGCTGGGACAATAATTGTTCAAACAAGAAGTATATTCCATCTCGTATTCATGCATTAATTAAAACCATCCAAAAATCTCACAAACTTTGTCACTGATTCAGAGTGAATGGGACCTCCAGATAATTAATGGCTCAGTGACAGTTCTTGAAAAATTGGTTTCTGGCAGCAATCAGCGTATGCTGGATAGGTTTCTATTTTATAAGCCTGCTCTGTTCTTAAAGACACAGGAAATAGTGAAAGCAGGCTGTTCTTTTCAGTATTAATTAGACCATTATTTATTTGGAAAAGAGCGTTTTTTGCTTTAGACACTTACATGTCAGCTGCTGAGAATTCCACCCTAAGCCACTTAAATAGCCCATTAAGAAATTGTTGTGATGGCTAATATTTATTACAAATGCAGAATCTGTTTACTAGATAGCTTTAGTTTTGATAATTAGTAAGATTACATCTTCGATCCCAAACCCACGATGCCTATTCTGGTATTGTCTTGAAATACAACATATGTGAAGTACGATATGTCACGCACTCTCCAATTAGGGGGGTTTAAGGTCTGCCTAAGGAATACGGCTGTTCTGTGCTTCACTGTGGACATATCATTAAGCTCGATTACAACTAACAGCTACTAATAACAAACACTAATGAAGGGCTTGATTTTACCTTTAGGAGCAATGGAGCTGTAGATGCTCCCCGCCTTTGCGGATATCTGTGCTACCAGCCAAAATAAACGGCTAAAGTCATGATACAGTGTGGCTGGGCTGAGTTAGCCAGCTGAGGAGATGAGAGCAACCTAGATCTTAGCTCAGGTGATCTGCTCGAGTTCAAGTCCATCTAATAGACCTAAATTACAGTTGAACCAGAGAGCAACCTAGATCTTAGCTCAGGTGATCTGCTTGAGTTCAAGTCCACCTAATAGACCTAAATTACAGTTGAACCAGAAGTCTTATGCTCCCCTTTATTCCTCAATTAAAAGAGGAATTTATTCTTCCTAGAACTTTATTCACAAGTCCAAATCCCAATCCTTCTCCTGCCACACGACTATTTCCACCATTCAAAGGCTCTTTTAAACTTTCCCACCTAGGCTGGGTACCACAGTGCCCTGCCCAGATACGCCAGCTCCACTGAAACATGCTACTGCAGCACTGAGACAACCAAGACTGCAGCGGGAAACATGCTACTGCAGCACTGAGACAACCAAGGTCTCTTCCCCAAAAGCCCACAAGTCTATACAGCATTTATCAGCTTCAACAGGCTGACCTTGAGGAGAGCACCTTGGACTCTCTCTTTGTGGAAACAGCACCACATCTAATGAAAATCCATACCGAGAGGGTGTGCAAAGTTCAGGCTCGATTAATTCTTTCCAGAGGTGCCTCCACAATGTCAACACTGATCTGCTTCCTAATTGCATGGTCTTCTCTTGGCTGACAACCATATGCCAGTCAGAGATCTGCTGTATTGCAAATTTTAACAGATATGGAGATAGAATCATTAAAATACCCCGAGAACACACAGCAAGTCATCGTTTTGCTGCTTGCACCGAGAAGAATCTCACAGTAGCACTGAAGAAATAAATGCCATAGGCCAATCTTACGGCAAAGAAGTTAATCCTACAATGAAATGGGATGAAGTGCCTGAGGATAGGGATCAGTACGTGGGTGTCTTGCGCTGTCTCTGCTAAAACATTGTGGCATCATAAAGCAGCCTTGCAGGACAACTGGAAAAATACACATGCATGTTCCTTCTAGCCATACCCATGGGAAAATAAAAGCAGCCTACTCTATAAGTGGCCATCCACAGAGTGCCTGCACTTCCAAATGCCCTCAGATGTTTTTTCATTAGAGACAGCTTAGGGAGAAATCATTTCAGCTTACCAGAAGAAGGGAAGCCCAGCCACCATCTGTCCTCCGACATATGCGACGGGACCTTCTGGATTCAGACTGCATTTCCCCCAGTCTGGAGTCACATAGACGCTGGCTTTTGATTCAGACCTATAACAAGGAACTGAGACATAGAGCAGCCACTCAGATTGACTCTGGATAGATTTACCTTGGACCTGGGGAGGTGGGGGTAGCCCTGCCTCCAAACAGCTGTTAATTGCCTAACAGGCAACCACTCTTTGTTAATGGGTAGGGTGTGTTTTCATTACAAATAGGGACTTGGGAAGATTGTGCTCTAGGGAGATCTAGTTAACATCTCCAAGTAGTGATGAGCTGCTTTAACAGGGACTATTATTATTAATTAAAACCCAAGTTAGGACTATGTCATTTTGATGCCCTTTTTAAGGTCAGCTTCACCATTACTCATTGATCTACATTTTTCTTTTTGGTTCATGTTCTATCTTTTTTGGTGTAAGTCAAATTAAACTAAAAAAAGAAAAAAATCAGAAACTTCCTAATTAAAAAAAAAGTTAAAATAAATAAAAATAGAGAACAAATAGAGAAATTCTTTTTCCTGGGGCTTGAACTTTGAAATCAAAGGTATTTCAGCCTTGCAAATAAACACCACATGACAAAGACAACACATGCACTGAAGATAGATCGAGGGCCCTGTTGTCCTAAAGGTCACAAGCATACGTGAAAGATCTCCTTGACAGGGTAAGTGGTGCCCAAGAAAAATACAGTGAGAATTACTCACCTTTCAAAGAAGTTGCAGACAAATGAGTGCGGCCTTTCAAAGGGGCGTCGTGATTGCAACTGGATGCCTTCCTTGAAATGCTTCTAAAGGCAACAGGAAAAAGAAGTCAAATTAAACCATCAATTCAGCAGCATCTTTGCTACTCACCACCCTGGCATTTCTAAAGAAAAAAGGTTGAAGACGCTCCAGAAAGAGATGTCTGTGTGGAACTCAGAGCCCGCGCCAGGCGTTAATCGCTTCTCAGCTCTCACCTGCACCCTTCCCAGCAACGCATTAACCAACACGCGCACGTTGCCGGACCTTCCGCTCTGACACTAACTGCTTCGACTTCCACAAACACACCAGGCAAGGCGACATCACAAAAGTACCTAACCTCATCTTGAGAGCGGGAGAGGGAGAATTATGAGAACAAGTTTAAAAGAAGAGAAAGGAGAGAGAGACAGAGAGATTTTATTGCTCGAGGGGAGAAAAAAGAGATTATAATTGAACAGCAGAAAATTCTCCACATCACGGGTAATGGTGCCTGGGTTACCTCTCTTTATCTGTGCAATAGAGATTAGCAGACGGGGTCATAAAGGGAAATTAAAGTCAAATAAATTCTGGGCCAGCACTTGGTAAGTACTGATTTCCTACCATTTAGAAAAAGGAACATCAGGGCAAATGAAGTGTCACAGCGTAAGGCAGCAGCCAGCAGATCCACGCTGCCATAAACACCGCATGGAGCGGGGACGGACGCTCCCTTGCCGCAGGCTGCCTTCGGGGAGGACTGCGGGAGGGTTCTTCCAGGAGCAAGGGACTGTTCAGTGTGGGTGCTGGCAGACTCCAGCCTCGAGCACTTCAGAAGTCGAGGTCTGGTGCAGAAGCGGCTCTGGAGGTGTAAGATATTATCTGCCTGCTGTTTTTTTATTGCCTCTGTGCTGCAAGTTCCCATTTTCCCCAGAAAGTTGGATGAATGTAAAGCATGTACATGCCATGACCACTTCCATGAGGAACCGGAGGTGTAGCCTCAGAGCCTGTCCCTGCCCAGACCCCACACACCCATCCTTCCTCCGACAGCTCACACTGAGCCCTCAGACCTCACTGGAGGCAGGTGAGGAGTGCTCACACACAACCACATTTCCAGTCAATTGTGGAAGTACTGCCAAGACATAGTGAGGGGAGGGAGGCGCTCCAGGTCCACCCGACCGAGATCTTCAGACTTT
>NW_010420435.1:15399-24734 GCF_000710305.1 Buceros rhinoceros silvestris | reverse complement strand
TAAGCTGTGTAGCAGTTCACTTACCGTTTCCCCTTGGATTATGGAACCTTGATAACATCCATCCCCACCATTTGGTTGGATGGAGAGTCTCCTTGACCCTCCTTTTGTTGTTAAGGTATTTATAGAAACTTTTTAATTGTCTTTTATGTTAGTTGCCAGCTTAAGCTCCAGCTGGGCTTTCGCCTTTCTAGTCTTCTCCCTGCATCGTCTCACAGAATCCTTATAGTTTTCATGAGTGACTTGCCCCTTCTTCCATAGGTCATAGACTTTCTTTTAAATCTTGAGCTCCAGCCAGAGCTCTCTGTTCATCCAGGCCGATCTTCTGCCCTTCCGGCTCATCTTGTAGTTCACTGGACCAGCCTGCTCCTGGGCTTAGATGATTTCCCTCTTGGAAATTGTCCAGGCTTCCTGGACCCCTTTGCCCTTCAGGACCACCTCCCAAGGGACCCTTCCAACCACTCTCCTGAAAAGGTCAAAGTCTGCCCTCCAGAAGTCCAAGACAGCAGTTCTGCTGACCCCCCTCCCTACTGCTTCTAGAACTGACAATTCTATTATCTCATGGTCACTACGTGTAACGAAAAGTGCACGTAAGACAGAGAACAGTTATAAACCAGAAATGTGGATTTATTTAATCAATCTGTTTGGCACTTGTTTTTCTCTAACAGGTTCAGAAATGCCAGTTTAGGGAATTTTTACTGCACGACCACTTATACAAAGCCACAAAATCTACCCCAAGGGAAGATTATCCAAAAAAGCACACCTGCCACTTACAATAGGAGAATCTTGTCTCACAGAATCCTTATAGTTTTCATGAGTGACTTGCCCCTTCTTCCATAGGTCATAGACTTTCTTTTAAATCTTGAGCTCCAGCCAGAGCTCTCTGTTCATCCAGGCCGATCTTCTGCCCTTCCGGCTCATCTTGTAGTTCACTGGACCAGCCTGCTCCTGGGCTTAGATGATTTCCCTCTTGGAAATTGTCCAGGCTTCCTGGACCCCTTTGCCCTTCAGGACCACCTCCCAAGGGACCCTTCCAACCACTCTCCTGAAAAGGTCAAAGTCTGCCCTCCAGAAGTCCAAGACAGCAGTTCTGCTGACCCCCCTCCCTACTGCTTCTAGAACTGACAATTCTATTATCTCATGGTCACTACGTGTAACGAAAAGTGCACGTAAGACAGAGAACAGTTATAAACCAGAAATGTGGATTTATTTAATCAATCTGTTTGGCACTTGTTTTTCTCTAACAGGTTCAGAAATGCCAGTTTAGGGAATTTTTACTGCACGACCACTTATACAAAGCCACAAAATCTACCCCAAGGGAAGATTATCCAAAAAAGCACACCTGCCACTTACAATAGGAGAATCTTTTGCTTAATAATATGGAAAGGAAATATCTTACCAATACCAGAGTAAGAATCACTCAATCCTAGACACGTACAACTCGGCCAGTGTCCCGGGCCCGAGGGAAGAGAAGTGTCTCAGGAAAATCCTCAGTCTAGCATCCCAGGCTCGAGGGGAGAGGTCTCCTCTGCATAACCCACTGCTCCGAGGAGAACCAAAACTCAAAAGTGGTTCTCCGGTGGGGGCTCCATTTATACCCTGATCGAGTCTTTGACTGTAGTCACTTTGCAGGAAGCACAAACAAGATGCATCTTAACGAAACTCAGACTCTCAGATGCCACATCCCCAGCGGGCAAGGCCCATCCTTTTGTGCAAACTTGGTGCACGGGGTTCAGGATAAGGTAGGGAGAGGTGGGGTAGCTTCAGATGCTTATCAAGTGCTGCTGCAGGGCTGTCTTTTGTGCAGGCTCGATGCAGACAGGCAGGGAGATTGCACTGTCACACTATGTCCAAGACAGCCTTCAACCTTCATCTCATCCACAAGACCTCCTCTGTTGGTGAACAACAGATCCAGCAGGGAGTCTTCCCTGGTTGGTTCCCTGGTTGGTGTGAGGAAGCTGTCTTCCAGACACTCTAGGAACCTCCTGGACTGTTTCCTCAGTGCTGTATTGAATTTTCTGCAGATATCTCGTAGATAGAAGTCACCCACAAGAACAAATGTCCAAACACTCTGTCTCACTGCCATTTCTTCAAAGAAAGTTTGCAGGAAAGTTTCTTTTCTTCTTCTTCTACTTTTTTTTTTTTTTATCTTCTTGCATAATGAAATAGTGAATGCTTTCTGTCAGTAATAAACAAGGAGTGGTGTACAGTGACATAAGTCATTATGATGACAAAAGAAGTATCTTTAAAGATATAGCCCTTGCCCCTAATTTTTTTCACAAAACATAACAGCCTGGGTTTCTGTCACTTATCAAGACATAAACTGTTTTGGCAACAGCAAGAATTGTCATGAATTGATTCATTCTCCTCTTAGCAAGAGTTCACTTGACCAAAACATTAGGGATTTGGAATATGTAGAAGGACAGCAAGTACAGAACATTTGTTTTTCCCTGTGTTGTGCTGCTCTAAAGGTCAATCAAACTCCCTCTTCTACAAACATATACTGGGATTCTGGCACAGTTTTACAAGCCTAACAAGTGATCTGAATTTGTTGTTCTCCTTTGTGCTAGAAGGCCCTGAAGTAATCAATCAGAGGGAAACATTCATAGTTTTATTTATGAAGTGAGCATTTAAAATGGTTTTCAATACTTTCTGCTGTCCTCTATTCCCTTTGTTGTTTCAAGCATAGTGGCACAGTCTGGCTCTTTCATCAGCTTTCCTGAGCCAAGCCAAAACTGCAGTCCAGACAGAAGATCTTTTCAATGACAGAAAGAGACGCCGGAGAGATTGATCAGTACAAAAGAGGTCTTCTATGGTCTGAATGGTTTCTGGTTTTCTTGCCTTGTCTATAGAGCTTAGATGAGTGAACAACCTCCTCCTTCAGAAATAAGAAGCCCAGGTCAAATATAAAGCAAAGTAACTGGTGTGGAGGAGGTGGAGGCTAAAATCAGTCGTAGACTTTGAAATCACAGACCTTTAAAAATCCTTATGGCTTTCATCTAACCTTTTCCAGGACTGTATGTTCTGGTTGCATTAGTATAACCACTTAACCCATTTCGAAGTAATGTACTCTGGACCTTACTAATTACATAGTAAAATGATTGGTATTTTCCTCGAACTTCAGAGTTCCTCCTTACAAAGTGACTGCTGCACTGTTTTGTACTGCAGATGACACTGTTTCTTTTTTCTACCTTTCATCTTTCCAGACTATCTTAATTTTGTAGCAATTGTTAGCTGCTTTGAAGTACTTTTAGTGACAGGAGCATTCAGTTTGAGCCAAAAGGCTTGTAATTACCACGTTATTTTAAAGGGACAATGTCAATTTTTGCTGGTGAGAGTAGAGTGCTGTCTCTCCAAGGAATGGCATAACCCTCTCCATCACCTCATCCTAAGGAGATCTGCTGGTTTCTACCTTGCCCTATTGTCCTTGGTCACTTTTGCCAGTGAATTTCTCCCAAGTCCAGAAGAATGTTACTGCTTTGTCTTCTTCTTTTTTATTTCATTCTTTAAACGCTAATGCCCCAATCATACAAAGCTGTGATTATCTACTACAGAGACTGGTTTGTGCTATTTTCCTTTGAAGTAAACAACACTAGTAAAGTTCATATATACAAATTTCCTGTTCTACAATGATCTGTGCAGAACCAAACAGAAAAGAATGGAACATTTACTTGTTTTATGCTGGATATTTATCTTTGGTGTGGGTTTTTTTCCTAAGAATGTCAGACTAAAACAGTTTTACATTTCATCACTACGGGTGTGTGCCATAATAAACACTAGTCTTAAAAAGAAATAAAATAAAAGATTTTATGATAGCCTTTGTAAGATTTCTAGCAGAACATCACTCTCACTTAGAGTAGTGTGAAATTAAATATCTGTTTTGGATCCTCCCTTCTTGTTTTGGCTCTGCAGGATTTTTATTAAGCTACTCTATGTTTTAGTTTGCAACTGCATTTAATGACAGATTTGCATGTTATTTATTTGTAAATTCCAATAGATTTTGACCAAAATTTTGTAGCTAATATTTACATAAAGCTGGTCTTCCATACACCAGTCTTCCAGATACTCTAAGTACTATCAAAATGAAGGAAAAAAACGCCGTAGATATTGTTTCAAGAATGTAATACTTTGTACACCGTTATAGGATAAACAAGCATCTAGAAAGCAAAATTATTCTCATGCCATGATTTTAATCTCCATGAAACAAAACATTTTCTTTTACCACGTTTTGTACTGTACGTATTAGCATTTGGGGATAAGATGTATCACAGAAGGCTATATTAACCTGCCTACATATAGAAATCAATGTATGCTTTGGTTACTCTCTGTACACTCTGTTGTCAATAAAGAAAAATCAGGCACACCAGGGGTGAGATTTAATGCATCCAAAACTAGGACCAGCTAGACACAAATGAACAAGCTACAATTCTGCTTTCTCTATATTGACTATAAACAGAATAGAGAATGAACAGCTCCAATTCAGAATTCCACAGCAAAAACGGTCTAAAATTTAAAGGGCAAATTCTTCACTAACAAACTCATCAAGCCTCTGTTTGCTAAAAGTAGAGCATCTAGGCAAAGCTGTCTGTTTAGATTCAGTCCATGGTGAGGAGAGAAAGAAAGGTAAAAATGACACCTTTTTCTGTATTCCCCCTTCTATGTCACAACAAGGCTCAGGAATGTGTCTCTACTATTTCACATTTCTACAGAGAGGAAATATTGCATTGAGTCTGGAAAGGAGTTGCTGTGTGCTTCGTTCAGGTTTGGAGGAACAACTGGAGACTATGACTGAAGGAGATGACTTTGAGCATACCTACTTATAAGGCAGATGTAGTCAGATGCGTCTATAGAGACAATCCATAAATTTTTTTTCTACTTCTATTTGAAATGAATTATTCTGTTCTTCTAGGAGTAATCATTTTTAGAGTCAATAGAATTGTTTTAGATTTAATGCCCAATTTCAGATGGCTAGTATTAGATAAAATAATCCTGGAGTGACTATATAGCATTTAAACTTTTAAAGAATCACTGTATGATTTTGGCAGGGTTTCTTTAAACGGAGATAGGCTCATACTGAAATGTGAATTTCATGTAATACATAATTTTTCTAAACATGTGGATATATGAATTAGTGTTATTATCCTGGATCAGATATAAATTCTTCTCACATTCTTTTTGTACACCATTTCCACTTTCACTGGTCACAGTCCGCAACACTTTTAAAGATTATGGAAATTCTTTTACATGAAAGAAAATAATTAACTATTTATCAAGCAGAATAAACCCCTGAAATTTCTGTCAAATGGCATCTGGTTTGTATGTTCACTTTGTGGGGGAGGTGGAGTGACTTGGGCGTTGATATCGATATGACTATGTGTATTATTTACTAGAAATTTGGAAAAAGAGTGTCATCACTCTTTTTCTCAGACAAAAAAAGAGGTCTTACAAGGGTTTATTCCGGGTAAGCCCTGAAAGTCTCTGTTGTATGTCATGCTAAACAAAAACTTTATGACAGCTCTAGTAAACCCTAGCCAAGATACTTTGCCAGTGCAGGAGGTCTGTATTGCAACGGTTTGTCTTAACAGAAGAAAAAAAAAAAAAAAGAAAAACAAAAGACAGAAGTTCTCTCAGCCTCATTATGTTATTCCACATTTTCATGATCTTCATCCTCACAAACTGAATTGTGACTTGAATGTGAATACCTGCAGCAAAAAGCAGTTATGTTCTTTCAACATTGTCTGAAAATAGTTTTAGATCACGTGCAGTATTCCACTGATGATGTTTGTAGAGTGTTGATTTCTTAACTCTCATTGCTACTGTAGCAGTTATTTTAAAAAATATATGGTTAAGATACTCTAACAATTTATTAAATTATGCTAAATGTATTTATTATTGTATGTATTTATTATTAAATGTATTGTGCCAATGCACGATTACTGTCATTCACAATACGCAAGGTGTGATTATGAAAGTCGCTTTGTAAAAACGTCAAATTCACATTACTTATATCTACAATGTTAGAGTGTTGACCTTTATGGTCATACCCTTATGCTTCAAATTTTAAGTTCAACTTAACTTACAGAAATCTATTTTCATTTCTGCGTTCATAAAGCCTGAACATCAGTAACTTACTAAATAAACACAAAAGGTTAAAATGAAAAAAAAAAATACAAGAAACTTTGGAAGTTTCAGTATATAATTAAACATTCTAAGATTAATAGTTAAAATGCAATGAATTTCTTCATTCCTTCAAGAAATCAAAAAATCGTAATAAAGAAAAAAATGCAACACAAAAGTGTTGCAGATTTATAAAAATACTTTAGCAATTTTACAGGGAGATCTATTTCCAGCCCTTCCTTGGATTTTCCTCTCTAAAATATGCATCAAACAATAAAAACCTTTAAATTCAGCAATACTTTTTCTTCACCTTTAAACACATATATTTTTCAAATTCAGTAAGGAAAAAAATGGTATTTTTATTCTAAGCTAGTTCATATTTATGCCTTAATTATCTGTTTACTAATATCTACAAATAATTTTGGTGTTCTTAATCTATCTTTGAGAAAAGATTCACAGGAGTGATACCTTTGTTCCCTATGTAATATACGGACAGAAATAGAAATTAAAGAGCTATTTACACCCAGTTACAATGGTTAGATGGTACAATTTGCTTGAGACTGAAATAGGAAAGAGTCAGTGGTAGGTGAGTTTCTTGTCCACTGTGTGAGACTTGACATAGCTACCGAATCACATGTAAAAATCTATGTCTTTTTAAATCACAGTGTGGGCTAACTGGCTGTATTGCATTTCAGAATCAATTAACAGCATGTTAGGTCACTGTAAATTGATAATACTCTTGTATAGCTATAAAGTCTAATTGTGGATATTTGCAAAAATTATCAGGATAAAGGAAAGCTAAACAGGATTTTTTCCACCCTTTTTTATTTCAGAAAGAAGGTAGACAGATCAATTTGCCTTTACGCAGCCTCTGTGTTTCAAAGAATACGATGAGCTTTAACTTTCACAGGTTCTGTGAATGAACCTCCACCAGTACATCTTCAGTGCCATGCATGGACCTTTGTTATACACTGCTTCTTTCAACCACATTGCAAATAATCCTTTTTTCCCCCCACTGTACAAGTATTAATATGTGGCTATATAAAAACCAGGTTGAAATTACATGTAATGGTAGATCGCCAGAGCAACCAAGAACTATTTACAGCCTTACAGTGCTGCTTTTCCATTTCAGAAGTTCTAAAGAGATAATCCTGCTACAGAAATAACCATAAAGCTGGGACCAAAAGAGAAAATATTTTCAAAAGCCAGTTAGTGTGAAACATCAATTGGTAAGACACTTTAGTTGTGTGTGTGTTTATATTTACCCCAAATTTACTGTGTCCTTTCTGTGGTTAAAAGAGCAAACACCTTCAAATGAAATGTATGAGAACTTTACAAAGCATGAGGAGCATTATTGGTATCCTGTCACTTTGCTGTTCTGCCAGTACTGAAAGACCGTTTCCACTTAAACTCGCTGACCTTACTAAATCTCAAAATGCAAAGCTTACAACATGCATGATTTCTAAATATTTTATCTCAGAATGTAATTATACTTTTAATGTTCTGATACAACCGTCACTACATTTGTGTGTTTTTAAACTAGGTCATTTCTTTGTGAATCTGGAGTAAAATTTGCATGTGATTGTATTTCCATGTGAAATGGTGAACGTGTTAGGTGATTTCTTCCACGTTACAAATCTTCACTAATCTTACAGGTCATGACCTTTGGATTTGAATGGTAGACACACAGATAGATTGAACAGTAAAAGAAGGGGTAGAATGCTTGGAGTAAAGACTAGAATAGGGGCATTAGATCACAACTCTGTATAATTTCTTTTGCCTTAGACAGTCTAATTACCACTATCTTTAGTGATATTGCTTCAGGTAGAATAACAATAGTCCTTATATATTGGTTTCAATAAAGTTGCATTCAATGAGCTGTAGTAGAGAAAGGTTATGGAAAGATAAGATACTGATACAAACTTTCTGGATGTCTTAGTAATTCTTGTGGCTTTAGGTGAGCAACAGAGAAGTTGATATTTTATTTTTTTTTAAGGGAAATGAGAAAATCATTAACAAAAAAAGCATATGTATATCTGTATGAATATATACAAGACGGTATTTCAATGATTGCAAAAAAATAGAAATAAAAGAATTAATTAAAGGAAATCAAGTAATGCACTTCTGATCAATACTGTTTTAACACAGAACTGAGTTTAGGATATTAGGTTACATCTGCCCTCAGCTGATGTCTCTGTTATAAACACCTGTGGGAAATTCTGCAGTGATAAGAAATATTGGTAAGTACCTATGTATGCAGGTTTTTCAACACCTAAATCACTGGGGTTCCCTTCCCCATCCAAAACTGAAAGGTATTATGCTCCCTGATCCACCAGTGGGTTGTAAAATAAGCCAAGATTATCTTCGTTCATACTAGGGTTTGTTGCACATCTTTTCACCTCCAGCTCCTTGACTGAGTAGCTTCAGAATTTCCCCTGGCTGTTAGCCTAGAAAGTTTCTTCAAAAGAAAGACACAGACATCATCTCTGATCATTTTAAATACCCATCTTTTTCTTTTTTTTTCTTTTAGTTTTTACTTTGCACAGTACAGAAGGAATATTATGTACCTCCCACTTCTTCCAGTATGGCTCTGCATCCAGCAATAAAGTAGTGAGCTTGTCTGGCCCAAGTCACACATCCCTCTGATTTTATTGGACACCAACTTTGACGTTGTTCATGGTGACTTCCATGATACCAGCTTTGGTTTATTTCCACAACCACAGACCTTCAGACACATTTGCAGCACCAGTGCTATGTCGCTGTGCTCAATTAATAAAATTCAGTCTTTGATTAGACTGTGACATTGAACATGTGAAACATACTGGAGGTTTTACAAATGAGAGTAATAGTTAGCGGCAGTAATTGAGAAAAGGGAAAAAACTTATTTAAATACAAGTAATAGAAGTGACAGTACACCCACATGGAATATTCTAAGGGGCTCTGTGAGTCTAAAATTCTAGGCAAATATATACTGCAGAAGTCATAACCCTCTTAAAAATCTCCAACAGTAAGAAACTCGCTTTTCTGAAAGATTTCAGATGAACTATGCTTGTCTAATACAAGGGCTTCAGGGAATCTCTCTGGCAAGGGTTCAAGGGTATCACTCTCTGCAGAGCTTCACAGACGTTAGAATAAAAAGTTACCGTACTGATAAACAATGTGCAGGACATCAATCTGGTTAAGTCCAAGGACGTGTCTCTGTAGAATTCCCTAGGGTGTCA
>NW_010420435.1:4927-15302 GCF_000710305.1 Buceros rhinoceros silvestris | reverse complement strand
AGAGTATCTCTGCACATCATTGCAGATTCTTCATAATTACTGCAGGGATATTACCAGGAAAACTGCTGCAGGGAAAAAAATCCTAAACCTTTGGGTCACATATCTTGTATTATTCACCTGATTATAACAGCGTGTCACACTCTTGTATGGACAGTCATGGTGTAGGTTGTCTGTAGAAAAAATAAAGTGCAGTGAAAATGAACATTTGAAATAATTTTCAAATGTTGCATAATACGAATCTGAGGGAGCAGTTTGTATAATGAGTCTCAGAAGTCATGATTCCCATTGTTCTTTACCCACAGGATCCGTAGGGTGTGCAATAGGCCATCTTGTAGCCAACCAACACACATTCCAACATAGTCTAAAGAACACATTAAATTAACTAAAATATAAACAGTGACTGGTCACACTGGGAATATGGATGTGCTGAGCACTCACAGGGAAAACACTGCCCCTCAGCCTTCAGCTGCTCATGTGCGGACCTGTTGATTTTCAGACTGAAAATTGATTTCTAGCTACTTCATGCAGCGATGTATATCTGCTTTTTCTTTAGTTAAAATCACCAAGTTCTGCATTGGGATGAGTTTGTTCAGTCTTCAAAATGTTTGTTTCTAAATGTCCATGCCTATAGAAAACAAGGATAATGGTGTACAAAATCTGTCTTTGACAACTATTGGTTTGAAGACACTACCTGAGGCTGAGAAGTTTATATGTCAGTGCATATAAATTCACACCTCAGGGTGTAAGACTGTGATAAAAGCTCCTGTACACATCTACAAAGGAGCACAGGGGCACAAAGGTAGGTGAGAACTCCAATGAAGGAACACTGTTCTCCAGGGCCTTCCCAGGGTTGTTCCAGGAGCCCCTCAGCCCCTGGGTCAGGTGTGAAAGACATCAGGAAGAGTCAGTGGAAGCAGGTCTCCAGAGCATCTTTGAGTCTGAGGAGAGTCATGCCCTAGAGGTATGGGACACATCAAGGAATGCAAGGGAAGAGCATTTTGGTATTGCACAAGACTTACTGTGTGGAATGCTTAGGGGAGGAAGAAAAGGTGGGGGGAAGGGAGGGAAGTAGGTGTTTTGGGGAGGACCATAGAAAGGAAAACATAGTGATAAGATGTTAGTAAGGTCTGGTTGTACATATACACATGGCTGGTTGGTGCATTTGTCTGGCAATCCACTGAGTCTAATCCGTGCAGTCTGTCCTACCTTACGAAATGCCATCTCTAACTTCTTTCCTGGTGGATGGGCTGTGGGGGGAAAGGGAGGGACAGGGTCAGAGTGCCGGCCACTGGATTCAGTAAGCCCTGGAGTCATGGTACCAGGAACTGGAAAGACCAGAGTAAGTGGACTTTTGTGCCAACAACTACAGTTGGACCTCAGGTCATAGGGTCCCACGTGTCTGTGCTGCCAGAAACTGGACAAAGTGCAGCTGTATGAGTGAGTATGTGATCACTAGTAAAGATTGGGCCAGACTATCCAGAGAGTGGACAAAGTGACCTGAGAGCCAGGGTTGTGTGTGTGTTTCTAAGGGTGAGACCGTGGTGGAATTGGCTATCAGGTGGACCAGAGATGTCCTGGCCATGTCTGTGTTTCTGTATGTATCTGTGCATCTGTGTGTGTGTGCACACATAAGAGAGACATTCTGTACTGGCAAGGGCTCCAGCCTTGTCCCAGCAATTGGGAAAACTGGGATCCAGGGCCAGCTAATGGTCAGACTAAGTGTTTGAGCCCAGCTGCTGGAGGAATCCACCCCCTATTCATATCTCTGGACATATTGCCACTGGTAGATCTCCCTCTTGCTCAGCCAGGGAAGGTGGCAGTGTGAGGCCACTGGTGCCCTCTGCATTCTTGTGAGTGCTGAGTGTGTCTGTCTGTGATCTCTGTGCCCAGGTGTGTGTGTAAGTATGTATATGCACGTGGTGTATACGTGTTCTCTGTGTCTATGCCTGTTGGGAATGTACCCTCATCCTCCATGCTGGTTGCACCTGGAGGGCGTGCAGCTGCAGCAGCCTTGCCTCAGGCTGCAGATCCTGCAACCTCTGAAACAGAACAGCTGAGATACCCACAACTTACAGAACAAAGGATTCAGCTTAGCAGCTATGAGGAAGACAGTGATTTGTTATTCGTTACAGAATCACAGAATCACAGAATCATCATCCGGCCGGAAGAGACCTCAAAGATCATCGAGTCCAACCGTTACCCTTACACTGCCAGGGTCCCTACACCATGTCCCTCAACACCAGATCCACACGATTTTTAAACACTTCCAGGGACGGGGACTCCACCATATTTGTTAATATTATATTTATGGTTGCAGGTAAATAGTGGTATCTCAAAGACTGATCTAAAGCCATTAAAATCAACAACTTTGAGATGAATAAAAACAAGAAAATATGTTAGAACAAATAATGTTAGCTCTAAAACCAAATATAAAAATCATTAGCCATATCCATGTTCAACATTTTAAAAACTTCCACTCCATTTATGAGCATCTGTCAGAAATTATAAAATGCCCACTGAATTATATAAAGTGATCAACCTTTCAAATCACCTCCAATAGCATTAATTTTGGATTTTATTTTTTTTTTAGAAAAGAGGCAAGGTTTGCAAACCTGATGATCTTTTACTGAAAAAAAAAAAATTCTTCAGCAGATGACTATCTGCTATCACATTTTTATTTTTCTACCTCCATCTTTCTAATATGATTATTTTTCAGGGACACAGAGCATCTCACCCTGCATCTCCCTTTTATCTTCCTCATCCCAAACAAAAAAGTAGTCTGATTCCTCAAAGGACATTTTTCTCTGAAACATGTTGGGTTTTTTTGACACAAACTTCTAGCACCTATGCCTTCTAGAGTGCTGCAAGACATTATTTTTTTTAAAAAACAGATTGTGTGAACTTTGGTTAAGGTTTTGCTTAGGTAACCTCTTTGTATCTTAGCTTTTCTTTTCCTCGAATACATGTTTCTAAGAGGCATCCAGAATGACTTTAAAATCAACATACACAAAACCAGGATAAAAATATTTATCTAAGTGATTGTAAGGCCAAGGATTGGAATTTTTGGCAGATCCTGAAGGAGCTCAGTATGACTGAAGAGCTCACAAGTACATTGGTGGCTTACCCTCGTTTTGATTCAGAGTACTGAGGGCAAATGGAGACCAGAATGATGAGAATTAAATCCAAGGAGTGTGCTGGAGTTCATTGCTTTCATAAAGTCAAATAAAAGTTTAATTATCTATAGTAAAATATGCTTTGTTCTTTCTTTATGCTTGTTCATAATGAATTCATTCAGAGGGCATTACATTCAACTGTCAGGTTTATCTGTGAGCCAGGGAAGTCCTTTTAACCTAACATGCATCTGCTAAAAAAAAGAAATTAAAACATAGAAATGTTTTATTATTGTTTGAAAATATCCCTTTTAGTAATATCTTTCAGTAATCATTGTTACTTTGTAGTTAATACCAGATAGCTGTAAACTTATTTTATGTCTAATTCCAGAATTACACAGTGCTTGGAAAGTCTTGTATAATCTTTACTATACTTAGCCCTTGGGAAGACCTGAGGATCTGTCATATTGGCTCATTCAAACAGTCAGACTTCCTCTGTAAAAGTGTGGTCACCATATGAATCTGAGACATCAACTTTATTGCAGTAATTAACTTATTTGTAAGTATGATCATACATTTTGCTCTCTGTGAGTTCTGACTTATTTTGTCGGTTTTGTACATTTCCATTTACCGCATAATGGTTGCCAACAGTTGGGTTGAAGTAATTTCTAAGAAGCCAGCACTAACTTCAGTGAAAAGGTTTGTCTTAATCAATGATGATACCCTTGAGTATTTGCATCTATAAACTTATGAGCATGTTCTTTAGCATAACTCCTGTGTGACACATTTGTAGAAAAAGCTGAGTTAGTAATTGAAACCCTCACCCAGCACAGCATTTCAATTTCTGTATTCATCAACTCATACTTACCTGTGGTTTATGTATAAAAAGTCTTGTTTGAACTTTCCATGCAGACATAAAGGACCAAAAAAGTAGATTTTAAGCAGAGCTCAGCATAACTTTGTTTAACTTAATGTCTTAAAACACAGGGTTTTGTTTGTTTGGGTTTTTTATAACTAATAAAAGACAGACTATGATAAACGACCGAAAAACATGTATTCCTAACTTTTTTTCCTGAAACAAGAACTTTCTGAACTGCCATTAATATTTTTATGTGTAAAGTCTTTATGTTGATATAGGTAGCAGAATATACACACTGTACTTTACATAATGGATATTCCTAATCTATCTATCTGAACTTTAATCAAGTCAAACATTTCTGTATAGCCATGGACCCATGAATCTCTGTGATAATATCTATTTCTGTATATTTGTTTTGTTTGCTTTCAATCACATGAAGTCACTAAGGGAAAACATTTGGATCTATAAATTCCAGAATTTCTCCTTAAAAGATAACTCTTCACAAAGTTAGCTTTGTTATGTTTCCAATACTGCTGATACCTAAATAATAACTTCTTTTTAATTTAGATCCTGTGAAACCAGAGAAGGAGCAAGGGAGTGCTTGTATGGATCCAAACCATTAATGTTTCAGTATAAAGAAGCTTTCTTAGAAAATTACAAACCATAAAGAAAGCTGCCATTTAAATGGTATCAGCAAAGCATTCCATACTATATGGTGAAGGGTCAACATTTGCTGCTACCTGAATGAAATTTCCTTCTTAAAAGCCTTGTTTCATCAATATGAAATTAAATGAGGAAAGTGAAAAGTAATTGTATGTGGTGATATGCCTTGTAATTAGCACTATTTTACTACATCAATAATACTCATATATACGTAGCAGGGTATATCGGCTGAATTTGATATAATGGTAAGCAATGGGGACAATTTGGAATGGACATCTGAATATCCAGTGAAATGGAATAATGTTTTCAGACAAAGACGCACAAAGTACTTCTGCACAGACCATCTTAGAGGAGAATTCTGTGGACAATTATGAAATAAACAGGCTCAGACCTGATCTCCTACTGTGTTGATTATTGTACATCTGAGGGCTGATCAATACCAAATAACACCCTTCAACTGAATCACAAGAATATTTTTGACTTCTTATTTCCATTCCTTGCTATGACATTGTATTAAGTCAAAGTGTCAGCATGGTACTAGGAATTGGTAAAGGTCTTCATTCAGAGCTGAATGTGGTCAAGAAACCACGAGAGCAGAAAGAGGTCCCTGAATAGGGTATATCTATACTGCTAGGAATTACAAAATCAAAGTCAGAGGGCAGAGAATGGTGTGAATGCTCTTTTGTAACTGTCAGATCTGCAAGACATTTAGAGTGTAAAGTGAGGGGAAAAAGAAAGTTTTTTAGGAGCCATCAGGAAGAAACATACCTTTATGTTTCAAGAAAGTTCACAAATTCTATCTTAAGAGCACTGCTGTAAACAGTTTTAAAGTTTAGTTTGTCATTTTCCTCTTTTATTCTGCTTAGCATTAAAGCTCACAAGAAAGGTTTCAGAAAGATTAGGAAACACAGGGCTTTTTTGAATTGTGGGTAGATATAACCTACTCTGAATCTCAGTATCCAAAATGGGAAAAACGGACATGGCATGCTTCAGTGATGATAGTAACACAGCAGAAGCCATTAAAAAAAAAAAAAAAAAAAAAAAAAAAAAGGGAAGGTGCATGTTAGAGGAAGAAAAAAAACAAAAAAAAAGCCATTAAAAAAAAAAAAAAAAAGAAAAAAGAAAAAAGAAAAAACAAACTGTAAAACATAGTGAAAGCTGCTGGTTCTCAGGCCATCCCTTCTTTAAAGTGAAAAGAAGAAAATGGCTGAAAATGGCATTTCAGTTTGCAGGTGATGTTACAGAGTGAATACATTTAGTTCCTTTAGTGAGGTGGTACCCCATTTTTTTCTGTGTTAGATCAGTATATATCATAGATTTAAGGAAAAGTCTTCTTGCTTTTGTTAACGTTTGATTTTGTTGGCATTGGACAAATGCAGTTGGGTCCTTCCTAAGCTCCAAGCTATGCTAAACTGCCATGACAGAATATTGGAGTCAGCAAAAAGCAAAGCATAGCCTATGTGTGAAATCAAGACCATTGTTTGCCTAATAAAATGCATTATAATTCTATCCCAATACAGCAACTATTATTACTAAATAATTTACAATAATAGTAATAATAATACTCGCAATCAAAATTATCTATGTAGTAATATCCAAATCTCATTAATAATATCAAAGTTGAAAATGATGGGACAAAAAAGGCCCTTTTAGCATCTACCTGTTTTCTTCTGGTGTAACATTCAACTTTTCATGGCCATTCAATGGCACCAGATGTCCTTAAGAGGAAGGCAAGAGGGACTCCACGAATCATTAGTGTATTGAGTTTTTGTATGAAATAGTGTCATGTTAATGTCAAACGCCTCTTTTCTTCTTCTAAGGTGTGGGAGTGACCCCGGCAGGGAAGAAGCCGAATTAGCCTGCTGTCAGTCAACAGCAGGAGGCGTGTGGTTTAGGAGGAGAAAGAGAGGATTGGTCAGTAGCTGATTGGAGGAGAGTACACCTGAAACCAATCCAAGTAAAGCACGTATAATAAACAATGTACTAGAAGAATATAAAACTACGTGATAAGAGAGAATGCGGTTCAGAATCGCAGTTGCAATTGGCAGTAAGTAGGTGCCGCAGCAGTTTGCTGCAGTTGTGTTTCAATAAAGGCTTTGTGTGCACACAAGCTGTTGTCGCATTGTCTACCCCGACTATTTGCGACGTGTGGTGACCCACCACAACTGGTGACGCTAACAGCTGGGGAGAGACCCCCATAAGGTCCCATAGATGTCCTGGTATATTTTCTAACGTGCTTCACACCATGTTCTTTTCCCATTGCTCTTCAGTTCTACTTTGCATCTTAGTTTACATGATGTACTTTACATATGTTGGATTCTCTTTCTTTGTTCTTTTTGTTAACCTAAAATCATCCTTGCCCGTTTTGTCTCAGTGTGTCTTACTATCAGGAGCGAATCACTGCTGAGTTGCTGAGGTAGAGCCTTCTGCATTGTTCTGTTCCGCCCTCTTTTGCAAGGATTCTGCTGTCATCCCCAGCCTGCACTGCATCATTGTTCTATGGTCAAAGGTTTTCATTCTGATTAGCATTGTTGCCTGAGTTTTTATCAAAGTTATTAAAAACAGAAATTACATCAAATTAGACTATGCTAAACAAAGCTAGAGCAAACTAGATAGTAGTATACATGTTGTCACTTCATAATTCCTGTATCAATTACGGCTAAAGCAAATCTATAAACAAGACTAATCAATACAAAGTGAGCCTTACAGTCCTACTCTTGACACCTTGAAGAGACAGTGCAAAGCTTGTGATCTGTTTCTAGCCATGATGATACTTATTTACCAGACTACAGGGCTGTAAGGGCAGGCTTTGGTACAAGCAAACACTCTTGGCAGATAAGGAATAATCATCTGAAATAGCTATTACACACTCAAGTGAAATGTTTATTACTGTAAGAGAAGATTATCTGATCAGATCTGAATTGAGTCAGATCCAGGGACTATGCCTGTAACTGGCAACAACATTGAAATGTTTACAATATCGGATAAGGAGCAGCTATGAGTGTTGATGAAGCCAAAAAACTGTGTGAATCATCAAGTTAAGGAAAGATCTGCAATTGCTCGTGAAAACCACTTTTTGAGAGGCTATATGTTTTTTGTTGTGAAAATATCAAAATACATCTTTATTAGTCTAAAGAAATGTTATCCTTCAAATATAGTTTGAGTTTTCCTAAATTCCCCTGATTGCCCCTATTTACAATTCTGTATTCCTTTTTTATTTTCTTCCTTTTCTAAAGATAAAAGAAAAAGTAGTAGGGTACTGGCCTGAGAATATAAATTGAAACTTTTTGCCATTTTTTCTTATCAGTTTGTTGGATTTTTTTCAGGAAAAATCCAACTCTATAGGGAAAGGAACCCAAAATTGTAGCATTTTATCAGGAAGTTTTCTCACCAAAGAATTTAGTAAGTATGTCTTAATTTGATAGGAATTAACTCTTCCTCATTTTCTGATCTTTTTCTTTAACAGAACATCAAAAGATAACCTAAAGTTAATTCACCAGTGTACGTGACCTTATTTTTCTAGATGATTTTTTTTTCTTCAACTTCAATTGAAGCAGTTATTTCAGCAGTTCCAACTTCTGAAGAAGAGTTTACATTCACAATCTATATGTAGTCTTATTGCTTAGGTAATCTGTGCTGAGCCACAGTATTTATAAAGATTATATAATGTGTATGCACGACCATCATCACCTCAGTCAAAACTTAAGGCTCCTTTTCCTCTTCTGCCCTTTGTGATTAATGCTCCATGTAGTTCTGCCAATAAGACAGACTATAAGAATTTTCTTTCTCCTCTGGTAATGACTCCGTTCCCTTGGTTGGGATGCATGATGCATGGGCAAAAACATTGTTCCAATCTTTTCCTGATTGCTTGCTTCACATTTATAGTAGGACCAGGCATGAAAACATCTCTTCTTCTATAAAAAGATGCATATTCATTGTTCCTTGCATAGAATCATAGAATGGTTTGGGTTGGAAGGGACCTTAAAGATCATCTAGTTCCAACCCCTCTGTCATGAGCAGGGACACCTTTCACTAGACCAGGCTGCTGATCTAGTTGCATTATCTAGTTCCTTTTCTAGTTACATGGCAGAAAGGCCGAAGTCCTTATTCTGTCTACAAAAAGAATGCAAAAAGTCAGGTTTTCAAAAGGCAAAAAAACCTGAGGACCATAGGATTCATTATTTTCATCTGAGATTCCGTCTCCTAGGCACGTAAATCACTTTTAAAATGTTAGGCTAAGTTATTTTCTGGGCCTCTGAGATAAGAAAGATAAGATGCATAGAAAAAATTATTTGGCTAATTTGGTTTTAACCTAAAGAAACCAAAAGGAGACAGTAGGATATTTTCTGTCACTCAGAGAGCACTGACCTGAATAACATTTCTGTAATAAAACAGTGGAGGATTTCTTGGTAGTAACTTGAATTTCATGAAAACTAGGAACTTACTAGTCATACTTTGCATTATTATTATATCTAGTACATTCTATAATGATATGTTGACATAAAATGATAGTTTGGAGCCTTTAGCAGTACAATTATAGTGATTGACAAAACATAACAAACAAAAACCAAAAGAAACCAGACCTACAATAAGGTGCGTATGGGAAGATACTGAGACTAATGAAGGATACATGTTAAAAATATCTCTTTTATGAGATGTCTTTTGCTGAGGTAAGCTGGGAGAGTGTGTGTCCTCTGAGAAAGAAAAGGAAGTGCAACACTTGCATAGTAAATACTTGGTTTACTCAAGTATCCTCAAGGATCAGGAGTGACATGAGAAGATACCCAATTCACCAGTCTAGCAATGCAACCTCAAACTAGGGTATATGTGCTGAAGTTTTGTATCAGCCTCTGATTCTCTTTTGAAAAAAGCAGTAGGTAGAGCACTGAGAATCCTGAAGTTGCAATTCTTTCCTGAGGCTGTTCTGTCTAGGCAGGTGATATTATCTCTGCACTTTACCTCCTTCCAAAGCCTCAGTGCAGTCTGGAATTTGATCTGGACAATGATGCAAGTCAAATTTAAGCTGCATTGTATGCTATGTCTATTTAACAATTCATATTTAAGAATTCTATTAATATTTAACAATTATTTCACATAAACATGCAAGCTGAAATACGGAGAAGTATCACATAAAAGACAAAGTCCACGTATTCGTCTGGAAGATGAACTGAGATATTTATTTTTTCAAAAAAGGGTATTTAATACTAAACTACTTGAAACACACAATAAATATGGGGATTTATGTATTCTCTATTAAAAATATTTTCTGGAACTAGTAGGCTTCTTTATAGGAACTATTTGCATTTGTCCGTTGACACAGACCCATTTTGGATACTTTTAAAATAAATACGCCATGTCTGAGGGGAAAGAAAACAGCCAGAAGTCAAGATATATAGCTCTGTGGTGATTTACTGTGGTTGTCTCCAGATTTATTTTAGATACTGTGTCTTCATAAATTTAAAGTGTTAGCTTCTGAGTTCATGTTCCATTTCCCTGGAAACCAGAGCATTGTCGATGAATACTTGGCTCTGATCCAGAGCTGAGTCATAACCAGTGTGAAAGTCCAAGATCTCTCCTGAAGCTAGCAGCACAAACATAATTCTGTGTATATCCTCCACAAGTCACTTTTGATAGAGTTCTCATGCAGCATAGGGATCTCAGTGGTATGTCTAAGAGGCTACTAGAGGCTACTTTTCCTTCTCTGTCCCTTGAAGGGAATGCAAAGAAAAAGAAAAGCCGGAAG
>NW_010420435.1:0-4845 GCF_000710305.1 Buceros rhinoceros silvestris | reverse complement strand
AGCGGTGGTTTCAAATAGCTGGGCAATCATGCCTACGTCCACATTTAAAACAGTGTACCCTTGATTTTATCTGTGTGCCACCTTCATACAGAGAGGACACATGGATTTGAACTTCTGCTTTATGATTGCAGGGCACATACTTATGGAATAGGAAGAGTGAACAGGGGGCCTGAGTGTCTGGGTATGCTTGTGTACATACAAGCTGTCTCATAACTTTGGCATTATTTTAATGCTCAACCACCTAGCAGAGTGAGCAACCTAAGTATCTTTGTATTTATTTTCCTCATCTGCAAAATGAAACTAACATTTCATAATAGATTTATGGAACAAATGTAAGTTTTCGTCCAAAAGAAACCATCTCTGTTCATCCTCACATGAAATGTAGCTCAGTGTAGTTACCAAACGCATACATAATATTCTGAATTTATGATCTAGTCTGTAAACACTAAGCTGGCTATTCACATATGAGAACAGGATGAAAGCTAAGAGATGGTTAGCATTAATCACAAACATTATGTTAGATTCCCAGGCAGCAGAACACTATATTTACACTGAAGGGGTTTTTTTTTATTTATCCTCAGCACTCAAAGTAACTATAATGGATTTTTTTTTCACTGAGGTATTTTACATATGAATCACTTTTAAAATATGTTTATGTACCAAATTATTTCAATATTATAAAAAAAAAGTTGTGTTGTCATCACAGCTATTGTGAATAAGCACCTCACTATTTTAGTGGTATGAAACATTTTAAATTGTATGCTCAATTTTAACAGTATTTGAAAAAAAGAATGTCCTTGCGAATTAAGTTTGGATGCAGTGGTACATCTTGCTGTTCTTTTGTTCAAAACTTTCACAAGAAAAAGAGCAGACCAGCCTTATTTGTTAGCTTGTTTACTGTCTGCATACATACAGAACAAATTTATTATGGGATGTTGGAAGTTCCTTAGTGAATCTCAAGGTAATCTCATCTCTAATGCTTTTATACTGTAGCTATTTAATCTTCTTTATGGAGAGGAAAGAATGACCTTATTCTTTACTTTTCCTAATAAAACATGTTACGGTTCAGAATTTCAATGAGGTGGAAAATTTTGCCTTACCAAAACCAAAAAAACATGGAAATGTCTCTGAAGTGGGGAGAACATTTTCCTCTTAAGCTTTAACTGAAATAAATAAATAATTTTAACGATTTATCTCTTGCCTTTCTAGGGTTACTTTCTGGCAATGATTGACCTATAATGCAGAAAATTATATTTATCTTTTCCAGTTGATTAATTGATCTTAAAAAATAAAGGTACATATAATAAGGCTGCAATATAGAAATATACCCTAAGGTCTGTTTTCCTAAAATAATTTATTTTACTCACCAACTTAAACTGCTTATCATTGCTTCTGGTTTTGCTTTTAAAATGACAGATACTCACAATATTTGTATTAAATTCTTTTCTGTGAACAGATAGAAAAGGTCTGTTTTGACAGGGTCAGAAAAGTACAGAATGATGCCAAGAAAAAACCCTACAGGCTGAGAAATATATTTAAGATGAGTCACTGCTAGTACTTTTGACGGAAAAAACCCCAAACTTTGGTTACTGCTTCACCTTCAGCAACAGCAGCATTAATGTGTACATTCATCTGCACAATGGTCCAGAGGTGCCAGAGTTTTAAGCATCATGTTATTTACCCTAATGTGTTTAACGTAGAAGTACTTGTGTATCTTTCTATATGGCTGTCACTATCCAAACAAATTGTTTAATCAGCATTGGTCCAATTGACTTCTTTGGAACTATGATAGGTTAGTTATACCTAGTGTGCCTGCCCATATGCATGTGCGCACACATACCTATTTGTGTGGGTGGAGGATATATACAGAAAAAATGAACAAAGTAACAGTACTAGAAGTAACCATCTTCATTGGTAAAAGGCAGCTTTGCAAATGCTGAATATTGGAAGAGTGAGTGAGAAAGAATCGAGTACCCTTCACTCCTGTTTGATGTTTAATTCCAAGAGGCTTTTACTATTTCCTTGTTGTGATATATACAAAACTGAGGGAAATATGTCATTATTTGGGTAAATTGTACATTGTAGAAGAAAATTATGAACTAACCCTCCAGTATTTCAATCCTCATCACAACCTTAATTCTTCAAAATCTGATTTTATTTGATTTTACTAATTACCTTGTAAAATAGATACAAGACATTGTTAAGAGGTTTTATGAAATAGTGTCCTTTAACTGCTTGATGGTACATTTCAGTTTTATTTGTCCTCCACTGTACTTCCACAAAGAACATATGGCTGATCTGTTCATTACATCTACAAAATCACAGATCTGTTTAGTCTGCAGCGTCAAAATACGCACAGATAGGCTGAGATCACTGATATTTCCAAATCCTGAATTAAAAAGGGGAATGTTAAAACTAGAACTAAAAACACGTAGAAAGATGTAGATGGTGACGTTCTTCATTCTTTCAAAATCACAACTTGGGACTTCAGCTTATAGAAGACTGAGTTATTTCTGAAATCCTCTTTATCTCAAAGTCTCTCAGAAATATTACAATGCTATCTTAATAAATATTAAGAGGCCATTATATTAGTATGGACAAAATTAACCAGAACATTATTAATTCAACAACTCAACATATTCAGCTATTGAATGTGCATATTCAACCAGCACCTGCATTTCATTATTTTCTGTTCTGTCATGTTTTGCGGAAAACTATGGTTGGTGGCATCTCCATTTCTTCAAGTGGGAAAAATCACTCTTGGCTGAGACAATTATTTTTAAAACCTATTTATGCAACTAAAACATTTCACCTAATGGACAGAAAGAAGAGGGATTCTAAAAACTTTAGACAAAATCTGTAGTAGGTTTTGGAGGATTTTACTCCTAATTGCCATAAAAGTAGTTGTAGTTTTAAAGTTTTTATACAGCGAGTGAAAACACAAACCATGCAGGAAACTAGTCAATGATGGATGTTTCTCAGTTTGAGAGTCAAGTTTCATCATCACATAAATCCTATTTATGCTTCATTGAAGGGACAAATAGTCTTCAGATCAATAACCAGAGATCTGTTTATAATGATAAATATGGATAAAAAACACTTTGTGGGTTTTTCATCCACATATATTCAGTTTCTTTATAATTTCTTTGTCATTTGAAAGTTTTCAGAATCAATTAAACAAACCAAACCACTAATAGTGATACTTTATAAACACACTATATTGAGTTTGGATCAAGGAAATTTATCCCTTGGTATAAATTAGCTTTACTAGAATGTGTAAAGAAGTAGCAAGTGGAAAGTCTTATCTCTGTAGCTGTTCTAATTAGGCAGTGACATTTAATGTTACAAGAATCAGAGATAGTGGAAAAGACAAATAATTGAACTCGTTACTGTGTTTGCTAAACATGGATATAACATGTTTGTCATCAATGTATTTCCGTGATTCTAAGCAAGGTTTTCTGTAGTCATTTGGAAGGTAAGTATTAATACTATTTCAGCTGGATTAGTGGTAAGTATTTGTTGTATCATGGTTAAATTGTTAAGATTGTAATTTGGTCAACAACATATCCTTGGATCTTCGTTAGTTAAGGTCTGTTTCCTTTTGCCCATAATGAGATTCTGAGATTTAAAAACACCTAACAACAAGGTGAGCAGGAGTTTTTATATTTTTATGTTGAATTATAATTAAATTAATACAAAAATATGTAAACACAATCATTAATTGGTGGGGAGATTGTTGGAAAGTGAAGTGAGTAGAGGTACTCCTTAGTTCTTGACAATAATTAGCATCACTTCATTCAGTTTTGTGACTTGATAATGGAGCTGTGATTCGGTAGATCATCAGACATTTGCGCTATTGACCTAGTCATTTTGGCAGGGCTTGAGTAGTGTTTCACATACACACAAAAAAGAAATACTTCTCATCTTATTTTGCCAGGGGATAAAAGAGGTATTGTGTCATTTGGGGTTTTTTCCCACCACTCAAATGACACATACCAAAACAAATAATATCAAAAGAAATTTAAGGAAGAGGAAATATGAGACAGTTGTTAAAGAACAGTGTATTGTTGAGATCTACAGAAGGTGACAGTTTCTTAGCCTTCTGTGATCAGGGAGAGAGGAGGGAAAACCTAAAGACAAAAAGTATATGAAGAGGAGAGGAAAAAAAAAAAAAGAGCAGACCTATGGATCCCACTTATCCAAGCCAAGAGAATCAGTTTTCTGTTTAACAAAATACGAAAGGTACCTGAGAAAGCCCAAGGACTTGACAGTGTTTTAAATTAATTGAAGTATTCCTAAAAAAATAAATGTTATCAAACACTGATATTAAATATGGGTTCACCAACATTTAAGGGATACGCTTATGCTGCTAAATGAAAGGTCAGGTAACAAATTTTGCCCTGAAGACTAGATTGTTTCAACTTTGTTTTGTTTGTTTTATTTTTTAAATCACAGTGCTTCATGTCAGCTTTTTCCATAGGGAGATTAATCTTTGAGGAAGTTAGTTACCCATGAGAAGTCCAGGATATGAGTTAACAGTTAAACCATGGATCAGGGTTTTAGTGTTAAACTCATTCCATAGTACTTCTATTTCACTGTGTAGATATATCACAAATTGCTTGCTAAGACATTAAGAAAAAAAGAAAACCATTCATGAGTCAAATAAGGTCATGTTGTAATATACCAAGCAGAAAGTAGATATGCTATGCAAATTGTATGTATGTGATATGTCACCATTAATAGGAGTTCCAGAAATTCAGCTATAAACAAATGCTCATTAAAAAGAGAAATACTTTAAGACATGTCAAAACCATTTAAAATAAAGACTCAAATATACTACCTATA
>NW_010420434.1:14272-22816 GCF_000710305.1 Buceros rhinoceros silvestris | reverse complement strand
CTCCCTCCTCACAGACTGCAACCCGGGTAAGATGAATTAACTTTCCTGTTCACGTTCATTCACAGTTCGTATTTGGTCAGCTACTAGGACGTGGCCAGTGCGCTGTTTTACTGCTAGCTACTAAAAAAAGACAAAAATGTAAATTTTAACTGCTGTTCATTTAAATTAAGACATAGTGTAGAAAGAAAGCATGATTTCAGGAGCTCAGGTGCATTTTTAGTACTTGAGAATAAAAATCTTTTCATTCAGAAAGTTTAATCAATGGAAAATACCTTGTAGTAGGCACTAATTTGGATATTACAACCAGGGTATTAGTACCAAGAAATATTAATGAGTTAATAAATATTGAAAAGGAAGGCTTTCATTTAAATACGCTGTTAATATGGTCTCTGAAAAGAGTATTAATAGTACTGACAATGATAGATGTATAACACAGACTCTACAAATAATGAAAATTAATTTAAATGAGGTTTATTCAATATCCTGGACAGCCAGTATGAGTATTCAAAGCAAGCTGTCATTCTTATTAACTAGCACAGCACTTAACCTCTTCCCTCAGCTCTTTTAGATTTGTTTTCTGCCATTGACCACTAGATCAGTAATTTCCACTTTCTCTTACCTTATTTATCAGTGAATGGTTCTGACTGTAGACTTGGAAAACCATAGTGTATAGAAATTATTAAAGAAACATTAAAGGAAAATTAAGTAATCTGTTTACACATTGTGAGGGTTGTTGCTAGTTTATTTTTTGTTGTACACTGCAATTCTTTTCTTTTTAATTTGCCATCTAGTTTTTAAACTTCTCAACCAAAGAGCTAAAAAATTCTTTGCAAAGGGCAGGATGTGAAATTCTGGTGTAATTAGAGGCTGAGTCAAAAGCTGTAACAGAAGACTGAATTATTTCAAAGCTCAAAATAAGGTGAAAGTGGGCAAAATTGCGTGTTTATTTTAATGTGGCTTTGTAACTGCATTAAAACCTGTGGTGCTTCTTCTTGATAACAGCTGGAGCGGTAGAGGAGGCCCATGTTACCATCTCAGGCACATTTGTTTGAGGTGTGTTGGATGCCTTCTGCTTACATCTCTGAAAGATTGCCTTCTGTTAGTGTCTACCCCGAAATATGCAGAGGTGCCTGTAGGGAGTCAGGTGGACTGGTGTCAGAAGTGTAAAGAAAAGCAAGTCAATATTTGCTTGTGTGTCTTAGAAACCAGGTAAAGAGCTAGAGAGACTGCAAGGCTGTGTGGGGATTGTGAAAGTGGCACCAAGTATGTGCTTATTTGTGGGCACCTCTCTTTGAAGGGTTACAGTCAACTTGAAAGCTTTCCAGTAGTGATTTGGAATTTAGAGATTTACTACCTCTAGACCTTTTTCTTTCCCTAAGACTATTTGACATATGCTGTCAAGCAGCAGTTTTAGCTGACCAAGCGTGCAAGAGGAACTCTGAAAACAGTCACCTGTAATATATTATCATAAGCAACAAATTATACTAAAAACGGGAGGTTATTCTTCTCTTCAGGTACTTTCAGTTAGTAGCTGTAAGCTTTGTCATGACCATAGTAGAGGGAAAAATTTTATGTCGTTTAATTTTTAAATGTTCTCTTTAATAACAAAGAAGTTTTGGATTTTGTTACTGCTACATGTTAAAATCTTCCTATAATTTTTTGAGGAACAAATGCAGTATCTTAATTTGTATTGCAAATTCCCCTCTCCTGAGGAGCTGATGGGAGGTAGCTGTGCACCGCTGAGTCATTTTTGCCTTCCTTTGAGATTGTCTATTTTGTGTTAGATACTTTTTATATTAAAAAAATGAACTTTGAATGTTAATAATGTACAACAGAAGGCATGCAAAAACTTACAAGTTCTTGCTTTTCAGCATATTGCCTAATATGCTACAGCTTGTTCTGGTTGTACTGCCTGTCCCATTTTTTTTCTATGACAAATGATTGGTTCCTTGCCATCCAGATTGAACATAAGGGAGAGAGAGAGAGAGAGAGGTACATCACTGATATATATATATCACTGAGATACCTATCTCTGAAATATATCACATATATATGCACGTATATAGAAACAGAAACATGCACATATATGTTTTCCTCTCTGTCATCTGGGAGTAATTTTTTAATCCCTTGGTCCTCTCTTCATCTAACTAGTCTGCCCCTTTCTGAAGGCAGAAACCCGACAGAAGACTCGATTTTATAAGCAACTTGAAACTCTGTTCACCATTCATGAGCCAGAAGCAGATCAGGTCAAATGGAAAAGCAACACTGAATCTCCCACAAACATAAACACTTGGGATGGGCGAGTTTTCCACCCCCAGCCTCTCTGAAGGGAAAAATCAAGTATCAGTTACCCCCTAGTCTTACATTTATGCAAATCTTCATTAGAACAACAAATAGCAGTAAGAATGGCAGCTAATTAACCCTCAGCCATACACAGTGATTAAACGGAGCTGGAGCACAGCTGCAGCTTCACTGGCAAGCGCTGCTATTCTTCTCCAGCAGGCTGAGCAAATGAAAAGAGGTATTTGCTCCTGCCGCTCCTGTCATTCACACAGTAATCTACAAAAGCCACAGAGAGAGTCTTTTTCCTCCCCGGTTATACATCACCGCCCTTTGTTCCCTATCACTGCAAGCAGGAGCGAGTTTGTCCTTTTTAAACAACTAATACAATCCTTTACTCATAAGCTGTCTCAGACCCTTCAATCCTGATTATTATTAATTGTCTCTATTTTACTTGGCAGTATCAGCCAGTAAACTGTGTTAATGAAATGTCTGAATTTTGTAACAGCTGGCTGACTTTTTTCATTGGGGGAGAAGGGATGCCGTAGGGTTTGTGTATGAGTGAACATGTGTTCACTCTGGGAGTGCGAGAGAGCCAACTGGAATGGTATCAGAGAGATGGAGAGATGATGGGATACACTAGCATTCAATCTAGGGACTTGTATTTTTCTTTAAGGTGGTACTCTGGGGCACAGCACACATCTCTTTCTACAAATCAGGGCCTCAGTCCTGTAAATATTTTGGCACGTCCATAAGCAACCCTATGAAATGTGATAGATACATTCATCTGCATGAAACCAAGTATGTGAGGAAGTGCTCGTAGGCTCTGTGCTTGAGCACGGAAAATCCTTCCAACACTATCTGCTAGGGCTTGCCTAGCAGGGGTAGTTATTTCAGAATAACTCCATGTGTGCATGCTCCCATCTTTGACAATGTATTAAGTCAAGTCATGAAAAACTGTCTTACTTGGAGCAAAAGTCAACTGTGCTAAAAGTACTCAAGCAGAGCCCGGGGAGTGTAAATTCCCACACTGCTGTAATCCAAAGGAGCTTTCAAGTGTGGATGGGCCCTGAGGTTTTGTATTTTTACTAAGCTTGAAGTACAAAACCAAATGAATTATTTTTTTTATTTAGAGAGCTAGATGCTGAGCTGGGTTAAAATGCTTACTGTTCTCAGCTGGTCATTGCCACCCCAACCCTTCAAGCCCCGGGAAAATTCTCTCTTGTAAGTGCTTCAGACAAAATAAATTGAAACACCAACAACACTCCATGCAACTTTTTTTTTTGTCACATGGCCTCCTTCTTCACGTGTTCCAAGTCTGGCAAAGGAAATGCACAAACAAATGACAGCAGTACCCACTTCACCTGGGTCAGCGGCAGCCAGATTAGTTGCTCTGACTCTGCTCTCGGACACTTTGGTGACATACTAGATTAGCAGTGTAAACCTGCTTGTTTCTTGTTATCCTTTAAACCCACCAAAAAGCGTGAGACAGTTTGTTCAGTGTTATGTGTAAAGTTTGCTGTGAACAGAGTTTGAAATTGAAGCGTCCGTATCCTCACAGTAAATGTGCTTATAAGAGTAAAGGAGTTGGACAGATACCACAACACTACTTTGATGTGAGCCCCATTAAATTTTATAGGAGTTGCAGTTGCTCAGCTTGTCTGAAAAGTAGACTGCCCCTGTTAAAAAACTTTGCAACGCATTGTCATTTTCAAATATCAGGTACCTCAGTTAGAAGTATATGTGCTGGTTTTTACAAATACTGCACTGAATCATGAATTTGCTGAATGGTTTCATACTTGGTTAACACACGTTAAGAAACATGGCTGTGGATTTTAATGACTCAAATTTATCTAAGCATAGATAAACAAAGTCAAACAAGATCCTAAGATTACGGGGATCTATACTTGTCTCACTAAGGAACACGAGACATGTTTTCAAGCTCTGTTTTTATGAGTCACCCTTACGTTTTGCCTTTATCTTCCTCAGAAACTTCATTGTTTTCATCACAGAGTAGATATAACTGGCAGTTTTGGATAACATACTATTGCTGTTTTTCTAGGGCAATTACAAGTTATCCATGTGGTTTGGCATGATTTAGGTTTGCCTAAATTTTCTGCCAAAATAATGTTAACACCCTTACCTGCACCTGCACGAGGGTGCTAATATTTAGGAAACTTTAGAGGTCGGATGCAGTTATTATAATACACTTTTTCTTCTTTTTTCTTTTTTTTCCCTTGTTATTGCCCTAAAGTTTTGCAAGGTTCTGTACTCTTACTGCCGAGAGTATCAAATCCCAGTTCTGTCATCCTTTGCAGAGAAGAATTCAATAGTGTAATTTAATGCATGTCTTTGATCCTCAATGGGAACTGAAACGGCACTTTGGAGAGTGACTTTTCAACATAAGCATAAAAGCCCGAACAGTATTTGCTCTGCTACGAAGCTGCTAGAATTGCTGCTGTGGGTTTCCAGGACCTTTGCAAAACAGCAGTAGGTGGGGATATTTAAGTCAGACAATGTGCGACGGGAAGAATGGAGTAGCATACTGTCTCAATTTCTCAGCCCGGTTCCCTTTCAGCCAGCAGTATACATTTCTGGAGGGAAATTGGTGTCCTGCTGCAATGCCACTGTCCCATCCCTCGGTAGGTTTGCCTTCAGCAGGCTTTCCCAGAGCTCGCTGTTGGATTTGATCCTCCGGCCAGGGTGCATACCTGCATGCTTAGCAGGAGGTCCCAGGGTACCTGCCCATGTGCAACATGGGTAGATCTTGTGTTTAGAAAGTTTTGGGTGCTTCCATATTTTGATTTGTGTTAGCGTTTAGGAAATATAAGCCTCATCCATATGCTTGTTGGTAGCAATGCCTTAACCTCTCCCAATTAGCATAAGGTACTGACAAGTAGATGTAGGTAGGCCATTCATCAAAGTCCGTTGCCACCCTGCCAGGAGGTCCTGCCCCCTGCACCACCCATGAAATTGTCTTCTGCAAACCCCAGGCAAAGAGAAGTAGGTTCACTTGAAGCCCCTTGGGAAAACCCATCTCCCACTGGGAGCTGGAGCGAGGCTGCCAGCCTTAGACTTGATTCCTGTTGGCACGCTCCATTATCCTGACTCTGCTTTGGGCTGTTCATCTCTGCTACAGGGACATTAACGTCCAAAATTGCCACGGCCACTTACAAAGTGGCCATATGTTCCCACGTTAGGTTCCACAGGAATAGCTCTGGTTTTTCACCTGATAAGCTCCAGCCATACTGGCATGCATTTTAATACACTAATAGATGTCCATTGTACCAATAAAAAAGATCTATTTTCAGAAATACTGAGAGATCTGAAAGTGCTAGCCTGTCCAAAAAATAAGTTTAAAAATAAATCTAAGACAGCTTAATAAGAAAGTGTAACGTAGCTGTAAATATAAAATTTGTTCCATGCTGGAGCGCTTGGCTCTCAGTGAGGATCTGGCTGACTTGTGGTCACAGCTCTGCTGTTTGGCTTCGTGTTCGAGCTTTAAAATAGCTACCCAGCCCCGGGTAATGAAGAACAGGTCCATGCCCTTCACCACTCAGCAGACTGGGTGTATCTTTCCTCTCTCTGTTCTTCTATACATCTCGATCTAAGAGGAAACTCGTATGGTGTTTCTCCTTATCAGGAGCTTCTCCATAGCTGTTTACTGTCAGTGCTGGTTCACGTCAGATGTTCCTTCTGCAATTTTAGAGACTTTCCAATCATCATTTTCTTTTTCCCTCACCCCCAGCTGTGAAGTGAATTTGGAAACTCTGGATGACAGCAAGTTCAAGGGATGAGCCAATTCTCATTTTCCTCATTCTTGTAATTTTTTTCCTTAAAGCCATAATCTGCACATTTTGTTACTATGAGAAACTTTGCCTCAGAATCCAGTCTGATTTTTTTTTCCTTCCCATTTAGCAACTTAACAGCTTTGTTCAGTGTATCAGAAATGACTCCTAGTCTTTCCAGTGCCCAAATATGTTCTGTGCTCCTTTGTAATGAGATTTTGTTTCCTTTTAGAACATTTTTTGTCAAAATATGTAGAAGAAAGGATAATAATAAATAGTCCTTCTGTAGTAATCCAGAACATATTTGAATAATTTGTCAATTGAAATTAACATTCTGGAAAATGACTGAACTACTTAGAAGGTGGCAAAACAATATTTAATGTGCCCAGTATGATGAGGCTGGCTAACACCTGCCATTTTGATTCTTCCCTGGCACCCACAGGCTACCAGGTGCAACGTCACAGCACAGTACTGTCAGACATACAACAAAATAATCTTGTTTTGCCATATATCCTTTTTGTGAGCAGCAGAGCATCATGTAAACAATGAAATTGTTCTGTTGTCTGAGATTATTTGTATTCTTTACCTTGGAGCTCTTTTTCTCTTTTCTTCAGAGTTTGTATACTGTGCTCTGTCAGGAAACAGGCAGGTTTCTGGGCTGTTTCAGCACAATGGAAAATGCTCTCTTTGTGTCTGGAGCAGGAAAATACTCTATGCTGTGTCACTCAAGCATAGCAACAAGTAAGAGACGGTGTACAGAAGTTAGAGCAGTGAGGAAGCGGTTCATGAAGTGATATTTTTTGTTCGTTCTAAGTTACAACATAACCTTTCTGTCTCTTTTGAAATCTCTGCCTTGGTTTGTCTCCAAATGAAATGAGCTCACTCTAGCGGCTCTTGCTTAGCAAATGCAAAATGTTGTGTGTGGTTGCTCTGCTATCTTGGTGCTGCTGGACTGGGAGCAGAGTAGATGGGTGTTTCGTATAAAGGTCGTTGTAAGAAATTTTCCTAAAGCAGCATGAAAGGAAAATGCAGCATAAAACTGATGGGTTTGTTCTGCTCTCAGTGAGTGTAGAACTATGTCAGAAGTGGAATTGCCTTGGGAAGAACCTATCACCTTCAACTTCACTCACGTGGGCAAAATCATCCTATTAATTGCAACAAATTTCTTTTTGTACCTGTTTATCTTTAAAGACTGTTCCCCTGCCTGTTCTGCACAACCTGCTATGTATTTATAAGTAATATGTACATATTTGGACTGATCATGTCAGATATTCTAGAGCTAGTATTTATTATCAGTGGTTTCTCTTTCTGTTTCTTTCAAAAGAAATTACACTGCAGTGTCTATAGCGTAGTATGTGCACAATACTAATTGCAGTTCTATAGTTTGATTCACTCAGATTCTTATATTCTGAGCTGGTCACACAGTCCCAATACGCTAAAGGCATTTAGTCACCTAGACAGCCAGCAGGGTTTTCAGAACTTCCCGTGGGATTTAGGCATCCGAAGTCCCACTCGGAGTGCCTCTGCATTGCCCGGAAGAGATTTTCTGTACATCTCCTCTTTAAAAATTTGCAGACTCATGGACCTGTACATGTTAAATTCTGTGGCCATGATCTATAAACATGAAATTAAACATATGTTAATGCAAGCAATACAGGAGCACATTATGAAGATTACACATAGATAAGCATTGAAAGAGAATTAATTTGTTTTGCCAGAAAGAGCTGATAAAAATGTTACAAGATTTCGTTCTTATCAATTGACTAAGTCGCCTCAACATGAACCCAGGACTGTGGGGAATATTATAACAGCAGGAAAAAATGTTTGTGAGCTGCCATCCCTTTATTAGTTCTCAGGAAAATATGTCTTGGAATATCTCCTAATTATGTGTTCAGGGGGAGGAGGCTTGGATCAGGATTACTATTTACGTTGGCCTAAATCTTTGCTCTTTTCAGTTGCACCTTGACAGCACCTTATGGGTGGAAGAGCATTGTTCGTGAGCGTAGCGGCTTTACGTGTGTTTACATTTCAGCTATTCAAAGCTCACAAGACATCATTAAAAATATTTACACAACTATAGAAATAAAATTCTTCAGAAATACCTAGCTTTAAATCCCTCCATTATGGTTTCAGAAGTCTACCGTCTGTTTAATTTTTTTCTCTGAAAAGTGTCTGGAGCTATTTACGTAAGAAAATTGTTGGGGTTTTGTAATTTAGAAAGTGAATGGTAGAGATTGCTTTTTAAAAAATTAAAATATGTGATCTGGATTTTGCGGTATCCAAAGACATAAAGCAGTCGTTGGCTGTAGCTCTGGATAGCAGTCACGCATTTGCCCTATTCTTTTCTTATCTGATGTATCTGTGACTCTGCAGAGAATAATCACTAGAAGGAGTGGTACAGTCACCCTCTAGCAGAAAAGCAGTACCACTCAGTTCAGTCAGGTACATTGCCTGTAACTTCTCATTGCTCAGCGGT
>NW_010420434.1:12595-14184 GCF_000710305.1 Buceros rhinoceros silvestris | reverse complement strand
AAAGTGTAAAATCCCCTCAAAGCACTTTACTCATACAGTAAGATACCGGAGAGGAAATTCCCTCCTAACCACAGCTAACGATCAGATTATGTGTTGAAGCATGAGCAGCAATAGCCTTTGCAATAGTAACTTAGGTGGTGCCATGACTAGTGTGTTTTCTAATTCTTTTTTTATTTTCCTAAATTCCCATCTAATATTCCTACACTATGTTCTTGGATGTGTTTAACTATTTGGTGTATGAAGCATCTACTTCCTTTTAACTTTTGCTAAGCGTGTGGGGGTTTTGTCAGTGTTCTTTTCTTACTATGGAAAAGATAAGCAAGACCACCATTTTTATATAATCTTCTTTACAGAATTACCTGTCACATCTTACTTTGTTTTTTTTTTTCCAGAAGAAATAAGCTTGGATTTCAACCATCCCTTAAATAGGAAAGGTTTAACCATGCCGCTAATGATTTCTTGTCTCTTTCACTAAATTCTGTTTTTATTTAAGATGAGGTGAGAAAAATTGGACTTCAGACATGATAATGCTAAACCATAAGATTATTAAATGACGCCTGATTAAATCAGAGATTGACTAAAATCCAAATCAGTAAAGAGGCTTTGTACATCTGTGTCAAGAAATAAATATAAAGGGTTGTAATTGGTACTCGTGAGAGAAGAGAGACTTGTCGCTAACCTTACCTGTTCCTAATTTTTATTATTCCTCAAACAGGGCATCTGGAACATACAAAATTCAGTCTTATCACAAAATGGAAGTAAAATGAAAAAATACACCTGGCATTTTGATTTATTTTTTTTTACACAAAGCTTATGAAAGCGGTATGAGAAGTACACATACAGAAGTTTCAAAAGTTGGTGCATTTCTGCTCAGGAAACATGGGGTTTCTATGAGCTTTACCTTAACCGTTGTTAAAAGTACTTGAGAAAATGAAGGAATGATGGATGCTACCAATGCAAAAGGTTAAAATTCATTTTCCTTCCAATAAACACGTGTAATTTAAAATAATACCAGTGGAGGTTTCCTATGCCCATTACCTCAGAAAGAAGACAGGTAATTTAGTGCATGCATGTAATAAATCTTCGTGTGAACCAAGACCAAGTTAAGTCATCAATGTTAAATGTTTAACAATGTGAAGTATTTAAATAAAGCCATTAGTTAGTTCTCATATATATAACATAGAATCCTAGCTTAATGTGAATGAATTCCAAGATACAAAGTAAACTGCCTTTTACTTTCAAATTCCACTCCAGTCATTTACACTCATTAAATGTATTTTCTTTGCTTTATGCAAGTTTTGTCTAGCTGATACAGACATGTCCTTAATTGCTTTGGAATCTTTTGAACAAAGTAGATACAGCACTTCTGGGCTTAACCAGTTCTAGTGGATATATTTTCTCACTAATAGAACTGTATATATTCAAGGGGAAAGTAATTAAAACTAGAAAATAAATAAATTTAGACATCACATTCTACTTGTATTCCTACACTTAATTCTCTAACCTCGTAATAATTTGATCTAATATTCATTATTCCTGCTTAGTACAAATAGCTCAAATCTCAGCTGGAATAAACTGTCATTAGTCCT
>NW_010420434.1:312-12504 GCF_000710305.1 Buceros rhinoceros silvestris | reverse complement strand
TGCTGAATTTTTTACCCCAGATTTTTCATTTAGACTGTTCCTTTTTACTAAGTGGGGCCTTGGTTTATTGGGTTGGGTTTTTTCCCTGTGTACCTTTTTTAACATGAAAGCAAGGACAGATTTTCAGATTTCTTGCCATATGTTTCTATACTGCCTGTGAATCACCTTCAGGACTCTGATTAGCACAACTATTTATAAAGCTATTTCTTTCTGTTCTTGAAATACCATTATTCTTGTTCCATTGTAGAAATGACACTGCTCCACATTCTTTAAGCTCCTGAAAAGAAGCCTGCTGCATTTGGCTCTCTAAAAGATTCACAACAACAGTGCAGAGTAAATCCTGAAAAACAAAATTTATAATCCTGCATATAAGTATGTTGGCTATTAAATCATTTTGTCTCTCGCTTTCTTGGGTAAGATTTCAGAAATTAGTATTCCTGAGTTGTTCAGATACTACCGCAGAGATGATTTACAATACTGCAAGACATGTCTCTTATTTTGCATGGCTAATTTTCTGCATTATTCAGCAGGGAAGGAAGAAACGGTTGTTTGTTTTTTAATTTTGCAGATCTATCAAAAGCAACAAATAAAACAAATTATATGCAGTGTGTGTTTCAGAATCCCTATTTTCACAGCAAATTAAGTTCAGGTGCAGTAACTGGAGTAGCAGACACTTACCTAAATAGCAACATGTACAGTATAATTGTCCCAAATTTAAAGATGGGCTGTACTGTAAGAGTTCACATTCATATGGGATACAGAAATAGAGATCTGATTAGTAAATCGTAGAATTTTCCATCTGTAGAAGACTTGGGAAAAGGTCCTTCTATGGAACGGAACATTTGCAATATTAAGATGAATTGGTTTTTGGAAAATTCTCAAGGGCGGGTATCCTCATTGCTTAGGTCTTCATAATACCAGTTAGATAAAGTAGCATGAAAGTAGAAGTTCCTGTAGGTCACAGTATTACACTAGCAGAAGGAATGCCCTCATAACCTTCCATATCTTTTCCATCTCTACCTTGTATAGCTTTTTTCTACAGCTCAATCTTAGGACTTTTTATGCCAACCCCTGAAATCCTTTGGCAAAGTGAGCCATGACAGCCATGTCAGTGGAGTCAGCCATGACAATGGAGTCGATGTGACCCCTCACACAGGAAAGATAGGATTTCTAGATGTCCTGGTTGTGCTGGGACAGAATCACAGCAGTGAGCAGTTTGGAGTGAGCTAGGGCAGCTGCCCCGAGTTGGCTCAGAGGTGTATCCCAGACCAAAAACATCATCCTCAGTATGAAGAGGGAAGTTTGCTGAGCTGCGGATTGGTGATATCCTGCTCGGGCTCCTGAGGACTGCTTTGCTGTTTGTTGTGACCACAGCACATTTGCTGGGCTGAGTATAACTTTGTTTACTTTATATTGGCATTTGGTATTATTTTAGCTGTTTCATGTAAGTCGTTTTCATTTCAACCTGCGGGTCTCCTTTCCTTTTCCTGATGCCCTTCGCAGCTGGGGGGCAGTCACTGAGTGATGGAGCAACTGCTATAGTTTAGTCCTAGATACGGGCAAAATGTAGACACCAAATAAAGTTATTTTATCTGATTTCCAATATGAAATCATTGCTGCAAGTGTCATAAATTCAATTATTCAGTGTTGCCAAGTAACTTCATTGCAATTAATCCAGGAGCTAAACCTGCCTACATGATGAATGCTAATTATTTGGTTTAACCTGTTTTTCCTTCTAGTCATATTAGAACCTGTTAGTAATTAAGCCTAATTATATTCCTATTCTGAAGTTAATTTAGAATTGGATAGTCCATTCAGTTACTAAAATGAGGTTGTTTTCTCACCTACTGATTCCTTAGACATTTCCAAAGTTATCACCACCTTGATCCCTTTGCATGATATCCCATGTGGATCCTGAGGGATCCAGATGCAGATGGCAATGTGAGGCACTGTCCCAACATGTGATCGCAGAACTAAGCTCAAATGACCCATGCCTGCAGTCCAGAAAAGCTCCAAGAAGCCAGCCCCATCAAAGCCAGCCCATCTGGGCCATACCAATAAAAACTCTGAACAAATTATTTTCCAGGCATTTTTCCTTCCGCTGCCTGTGGATGCAGATATAAACTTAGACACATCTGAGCCAGAAACGGCTGTGACTTCCGTCCGCATGTTCTCTGAGAGAAAGGAAAGTATAAAGAGGGAATGGAGAGGCCCCGTTTTGAATTGTTACTGGGTAGTAGTAAGAGGTGTGTTAATGCAAGGCACACAGAAGTTCCTATTCCCGTTCCAAGGGGTGCTCAACTTGCCAAGGGATTTTAGGCCCTGACCTATGTAAAAGAGTCCTACCCCCTCTCTTTTGTAAATAATAGCGTCTTATATTCTGTTGACATTTTGTATGGGATTCCTAATAACAGGTTTGTGTTTAAAGATATCAAATTAATAACAAGATTTAATAGGACGAGAAGGAGAAAATCAGATTAAATCAAAATAAGCAGCATTCATAACATATGTACGCTTTTCTAATTGTGCCAAGGATTTATTGCAATAAAGAAACAAAGGGATAAATTCAAGAGCAGGATTACTCCTGCATCAGACCTAAAATGATCGTGATGTGTTTAAGTTGAAGATTTTGGTATCGCTCACATTCAAAACCTTCTCCTAAAAGTGAAGATGCCTTTAGGACTCATTTTCTTCTCAGTGTCTAAATGTTTCCAAAGACTAGATCATGCAGTAAGACTTCCTTTCCTCTCTGCCCCCTGGGAATCCACACAGAAAGAGGATCCTATTGGACCTTCTGGTTTTCTTGCAAAGTAGTCTGCCTTTGGTAAATGTGATTATAGGATGTCTAATACTGCACAAAGCATGGTCACAGGGAATGCCTTTACACCCAGTTGCTTGGGGATTAAACTGTTCGTTCAGGATGTATAAGACCCATAGAAAACTCCTTTGCCTGGAGATGCTGATTAGTGGGAAGTGAGAAGAAACAAATCCAGAAGAAAACTGGTCCTTTTTTTCTTCAAATGAAGGAAATGCTAAACACGGTGGAATTCACAGAATCAGGGTATCATTTGGTTGGAAGAGACCTTTGAGATCATTGAGTGCACTGCCAGAGTTCCTAAACTATATCGCTCAGCACCACATCTGCGCGTCTTTTAAACACTTCCAGGGATGGGGCATCCACCACCTCCCTGGGCAGCCTGTTCCGATGCTTTACAACTGCTTCTGTAAAGAAATGTTTCCTAATGTCCCATCTAAATCTCCCACGGCACAATCTGAAGCCCTTTCCTCTTGTCCTACCATTTGTTACTTGGGAGAAGAGACCAACACCCACCTCGCTACAGCCCTCTTTCAGGTAGTTGTAGTGAGTGATAAGGTCTCTCCTCAGCCTCCTTTTCTCCAGGCTAAACAACTGGAGTTCCCTCAGCTGCTCCTCATAAGACTTGCACTCAAAAGCCTTTAGCAGCTTTGTTGCCCTTCTCAGGACACGCTCAGACACCTCAACGTCCTTCTTGTAGCAAGGGGACCAAAACTGGGCACAGTATTCAAGGTGCAGCCTCACCAGCACCGAGTACAGGGGGACAATCACTTCCCTTACTCCTGCATGCTGCACCGTTTCTGGTACAAGCCAGCATGCTGTTGGCTTTCTTGGCCACCTGGGCACCCTGCTGGCTCATATTCAGCCAACTGTTAACCAACGCCCCCAGGTCCTTTTCCAATGGGCAGCTTTCCAGACACTCTTCCCAAAGCCTGTAGCATTGCAGGGGATTTTTGTGGCCCAAGTGCAGGACTGGGCACTTGGCCTTCATGAACCTCATGCCATTGGCCTCACTCCATCGATTCAGCCTGTCCAGATTCCTCTGAAGAGCCTCCCTTCGTCCAGATCATTGGTAAAGATGTTGAAGAGGACAGGCTCCAATACTGAGCCCTGGGGAACACCACTTGTGACCGGCCACCAACTGGATTGGACTCCATTCACCACTACTGTCTCAGCCCAGCCATCCAGCCAGTTTTTCACCCAGTGAAGAGTGCACTCATCCAAGCCATGAGCAGCCGGTTTCTCCAGGAGTATTCTGTGGGAAACAGTGTCAAAAGCTTTACTGAAGTCTAGGCAGACAACATCCACAGCTCTTCCTGCATCCACCAAACAGGTCACCTTGTCATAGAACGAGATCAGGTTAGTCAAGCAGGAGTTGCCTTTCATAAAGCCATTTTCAGTGAGCCTGATCACCTGGTTGTCCTATTCATGCCATATTATGGCACTCAAGATTCCCATAGAATCACTATCCCTTCCTTAGGAAATCTTCAGACAAAAGAGAACATCCACAGTGTTTTTTCTGAAAATATAGTTATGACCCTATAGATACACGCTAGTTACTTTAAGGATCTTAGCATTTTGGTTGCTTGACAGCATTTTGAGATCCAAGTGCTGGGATTTCCATATTATCCACTCACAGTCATCTTCCACACAGTAAATTCATATTGCTGTAACATCTTCCACAGATGTTATCAGGCCACATGCCATGCAATGTCTTTCACATCAAGTTCTTATTTATGAACACCTTTTTATTAATTTTTCCTAATAACAATAGCTGTTTCTCAATTGAGTTCATTATTATGAAGAGATGCATTGCTAATGTGTCTGTGCTTTTAATTTTGAGACACATCCAAGCATCAAAGTGAAGTATGTTATTTCAGAACTTTAATTGTTCCAGCATGCTGGAACATTCTAATAGGTGCATGTTCTTCCTTAATTAAAGACAACTCTTCAAGAGCGTACACTCTGCCTTGTTGATCTGTGGTTGCCTCAGCTAACTCCCAATCCGCCAGTGAAGTTTATAGAAATCCTGCTCAAAACTGAAGACTGGAAAGAAACCTTACTCTTTATACAAGACTGATTTCCCTTGGCAACATAGAGAGATGAATCACTGCCAGTGCTTTCCTTTAAGAGCCATGTTAATAAACTTGGGCCAGATAATACTCCTTGTTTCTGAAAGATCTTTGTCTTAGGCAGCCTCATATTTCACACAGATCTGTGGTAGGAGCCTGACAGCAATCAAATGCAAGTCTAGAGAAAGGATTGAATTTCCATGTATCCAAAATGGGTGGTTTAGACAGTGGATGCTTTTTGAACTGGATTTTCAGAGTTCTTTTATTTTTGAAGATAGGTAACATTTTTTCTCCAGGCAACAGTTTGGAATCAAGTCACACATGCCTTAATATTTGTGTGGCTTCAATCATTGTACAAACTAACAGAAGTGTTTCTGACAATTCTACAGAGCTCAAAATTTAGTCAAGTCGTGGTTATCAGTCTCTTTACGATACACATCTATACAGCCACATTGACCACAGTATCCAGATACCTTACAGTTTTTAGCATATTTATTCTCACAGTATCCTGGGTGATGGAGAAGCATTAGTCCAGTTTTCCATTATGGGAAGCTAAGGCACCACTGTAAGACCACTCAGCTTTCTTGGAGTCATCATGACTACTTGCAAACTGAGAAGACCAAGAAGCACTCCGGAGTTTCACCTCTTGTGAGCAGTGTGACATGACCTCTTCCCTGCCCAGGCATGCACTCTTGCTACACCTTGGCTGTACAACAGAATGAACTCTCAGGGTCTTCCCTTCACCCTCCCTTTCTCCTCCTGCACCTGTTCCAATTTCTCCCAGGAAAAAGACTTAAGCTGTATAGCCGAGGACTGGATGACTGAGCGACCAGGACTATGGGATGTAATGGTGAACAAAACTTCATAGGCAAGTCTGGTGCAAAACTATAAGTCTTATTTAACCTTGTGTTAGCAGAGTGACTGCTAGGTCAGCTTTCCTGTGTAGGGACAAAAATTATGGCAAACTGGTCCGTTAAAGTTACATGGTCTCTCAGCTGCAATGTATAGCAGTTTTCACTTGGTTCTCTAGATGCAGAGGTGGTTAGTGTAAACTATCTGAATAGACAGGTTTCCAAAGATTGTGCCTCTAGTTCTTATGCATCTGCCCTGTATTTACGTATTTCCTGTGTTATACCTGGAAAGATAATTCTGGGTTTTATCTGAAACTGGGAAGTGTCATAACAAAGTAGGCCTTTGTTTCTTCTGACTCCAACACTTTGGATCACCTTGGATGTAAGAATGCGGTGTCTAAAGATATATTACTGCATCTCTTCTTATTTTCCTTTGGTAGAAACTCTGACAAAGCCTTGTCAACCATAGTAGCCAGCCTAATGAGGTATGTGAGCTCTAAGGCAATTTCAGCAGGCATATTTTGAGGTGTAAGCACCCTGATGTAGCATGCATATGTATATATATGTATAAAAATATATAAAAGCATTTTTTCATTGAATGTTGAGATGTGACCAACCAAATCTGCAAAACTACTTCCTAAAATGAGAAGCAGACTAAATTATGCTCCATATCATATGATTTCTGCTGTAAAAGTTAATTTATAAAATTGATATTAGCTTCACTGACTTTCTATCGTAGTAGACATTAGACCTTTCTAGAATTTGTTCCTTTCTCCTCTAAGGATTACCTTTTTTCTTTACTGAAACAATTCATTTTATTTGTTCTCCTTTTTTTATACAGTGTTTATTGATTACTTTATCATTCATCTGTACAGTTTTCAAAGAGCCTCATAGGTTTTTTAAAGCATTCTGTATGGATAGTTGGAACTGTGATTCTATGAAAGTCAACAATAAATTGTAGTTCAGCTCGTAGGGTGTGTAAAGCAATTCAGAGCCCTGCTACCACCCTTTGTTCTGACTTGAATCACTCTGTTGTTCCCATTCGTACGCGCGTGTTGATCAGACTTCCGACCGTGAGGCTAGTTTTATTGCCGCACAAACAGGGATTAGTGCTGCGCTACACTCATTTTCACTTGTGCTCTGATTTTGAGCACTCATTTCAAAGCCAAAATGTTAGTGGAGCAATTCAGTGTACCACTTCACCTGTGTCTGCCTCCAAAGAATTACTTAGTCTGTGCATTATTATTAACGATTGCAAAAGAGAGCAACACTGCTGCTGTAAGATCACTGAAGGATGCTATGATGCATTTCACATGCCTCATTTTCCACATCAAGACTTACGGTATCCTTAACATGGTCTTCTAGGAGTTCATTAAGTTTAAAACAAGTGACATGTGGCTAACTATGGAAATTTCCTGAGGCAGAGTGATACTATAAATAAAATTACTCACAACATTCATCTTCTCTTAATCCCTTCCTCTGGGAGTATTAAGTTGTTCTATGACATATTCGGTATAGCATGTCTCACGCTGCTTTTGTCTACAGTTTTCACCGACTGACACTAGCCCGGATACCACTGAAAACAATGTAAGAAAATATAATTAGATATTAAATAGTTTTTTAAAATGAAGTTTAAGGATTTTTTTTTGTATGGATCGAGCTGTCAGCTAAACAAGAGGTGTTTCAGTGAACTGTTACTTTCTGCTTTTTCCCCAGTCTTCTTTTTTTTTTTTTTTTTTTTTTTTTTTTTTTTTTTTTTTTTTTTTTCAGTTTGGGACCTGTTTCTTAAAGGTTGGCACAATATTAAAAACCACAAAAATTAGATTCAGGAAACTTGGCTTTCACTGCAAGCCAATATGGGAATACGTTCTGTCCCACATGGTTATTTGCACTGAAATCACCAAACAAAATGTAGTTACTGAAAATATGAGTTCTTATTTTGGGGAGATTTAGTTTTGGGTAACTAATCCTGCCTATGCTGCTGTATAAAGATGAGTCTAAAACAGCTATCCTATAGATGACATACAGAGCACCTGGACTTCTCCTTAATGAATGTCAAAAAACCCAGCACTCCTCATTTTTTTACAGCAGAATATTTGGAGAGAAATGCAGCCCTAAAAAACACAGAGTAGTATTCCATAAACCAAAAACTTTTCTAAATGTGCAACTGAAGTCTGAATAACTAAAAAACAACTTGTTTGTTTTCTTCTACATTTCACACAGCCTGTCCAAAGAAAAGGAAGCAGATCTAATTTTTGTGACTGATACTTCAGTACAGGTAGTTCCATAGAGCCTCTCAATAGGATACATCTCATAGCTATGAGATAGGAGTTGTTTATAGCTCAGGAGACAGAATAAGAACTTTCAGGTTGTATCTAACCTTTGGATATTCTTCCAGTTTAATTCTACTTCTTCAGTTGGCAGCCAGCTCTTCCAAATTCCCCCTGATACAAAGCTGAATCTAAACCTGGACCAAAAAAAAAAAAAATATTGTAAATTTTTGGCTGAAGAAACTGTGATATTTTTATACGTTATGGGGTTTTTTTAGCTTTTAAGGTGCTCCAGAAATCTTGCTGAGAACCCAAACGTGATGGTGTAATAACTGGCTCCATCAGCCGTTCTCTATTAAAATGGTAAAATACTGCACTAAAAATATAATTCTACTAAATGTAATGCATAGAAACACCCATAATGTACATTTTAAGTCTAAATGTGTGTCTCTTTAACCACGTTGGCACTACCAATTGGAATTTCATTGCGTATCATGTGGCTGATGGTGAAGGCACGTTGAAATCAAGCTGTTAAACACACCATCTCCATTTTTTATTTCACTAGAGTATGTTTTCTGTATTTTTAAAAGAGCGTTGAAAAGCCCAGGGGATAAATTCTGCTCTGAAATTGCTATTTGCTAACATAGAAATAGCTGTAAAAATGCAAGTGGAGAAAAATACAGTATAGCAATATATTTTCATTTATTTGGGGGGAAAGTAGTTTTAAAGAGGAATTATAGTCTGTCTTCTGAATGATAAAGCAGTATAACTAGCATTAAACACAGCTGAAATTTTGTAATGTCCAAACCTCAGCTCATCCAAATCCCCAATAGCATTAACTCTCTAGAACCGGGCTGTAAATTTGATAAGTCTTACAACAGACATGAGACACAAATGTTCTTCCTTATACAGCCATATTAAGTGGCTGGAAAAGAAGATGACAAGGCACTGCAGAGCAGCGCGTCCAACCTTTTTAAGCTAGGGACAAGCTCCAGCTCGCCCAGCTTTCAAAACTACATTTAAATACAGGGAAATTTCATTAATTCTGATATAACCTGAGGATTACAGACCGTGAGGTGAGGAGGGATTTACCAGCTGCAATCTTCCTATAAATCATCCAGAAGCATTTCTCATACTTTAGTCCTCTTGATTGACATATTCCATGTAAGCTACACCACTGAACCTTAGCTTCTGTCCATGCTTGTTTGATTTTGTGCTTTTTAAATATATTTTCATTACTCTTTTGCTGTCCTTTAACATGAAATTTGATGCTGTAACTCCTGCTGTGTTCCAATTTTACATGGACCTAATCAGAGTATTGGATAAAAATTTTTCTTTAAACAAGCTAAAGGTTATAGAGGCGTCCTGGGGCGGATTTTTAGAAGTGAGAATCAGGGACTAGAAGGAAGAGTAAATTATGAGGCTTTAAAGATTTCCAGGTCCACAGAGTTGCAGCACCTTCTCTGGTGAGCTGGCAGCATGCACTACGGCACCACTGCCCGCACTCCTCACGCGTGGCTACTGCTCCCAGCACCACCTGCAACATTGCTTCTGGGTTTTGGTGCTGCCAAGTGCCGCACACAATTGTTCTGCCTGGTCCCAGCTTCTCCAGCCACCAACACCCTGAGGGATGGGGTACCCATGCCTGCCCACAGGGCGGGGGAGGCGCTGTGTGCTGGTAATGCCACCCAGGCTCTCGAACTAGGCACCGTACATCTGGTGATCCAGGAGGTCCCGAAGTATGTTCCTCCTGCCAGGCCAGGAGTTGCAGTTTTGCTGCTACTGTTATTAATTTAGTGTTGGTTTATTTTCATTTCTTTCACTAGATTGTTCTGGTAACACGTTTCTGGCATAGCTTTTTATTCCAACTCCCCAGTTTTTGTTGTCATTTGGACACAGTCCCATTTGGAGTGAATTTCTGAAATGAACCCTGATTCACTGACAATCACACTACCTCTAAAACAGAAATAAAAGAAAAAGCTAGAGCCGTTTGGACACAAATTGCTAACACCAAGAATAAAAATGCAGATATGTACAAATGGAAAATAACAAACAGCTTTATAGTAATGAGAAATAGAAACATGGGAAAAGTACCATTATGAATTTTGAAATACAGTATTCCTTTTTATCTCTTAATTAGACAGTTTACACAGCAGTTGCTTTATAAATACACATTTGGCCCTACTAATGGAGATTTCACAGTACTCCTTAAATAGTGCAGCCCAGCTGAGAACCAGGTGGTGCACAGCCATGTGCTGCTTGGTTTAGGGGGTAAATGGGAACTATTGTTTCTTCCTCTTATTTGGTATTTTGTAGGACTTGGACACTATAACCAAGGCTCATGCATGTTGGGAATTAAATCTTTTAATTGTTTTAATTAAGGTGCATCAGTTGATCTTGTAATCTCCATTGTACCGTGAACTCATCACCATGACCTGCACGGTGATAGTGACTCATGACTCATTAAGCGTTAAGTGATCTATCTCCTTGGCCCTGCCGGCTGGCTTCCTCCTCCAGCAGGGACAATATGGCTTGGGCTTGAAGCTGCCCATGCAGGGGCAGAGACACTGTTGGCATTTCTGAACCTGACACGCTGTCCTTACATCCTCCAGCACAAATGCAGTGTGCTGCATTGAATTGACCAGTGTGACACTGGTTGGGTGGCTCTGATCTGAAGTTAGAATTTCACTCCTCACCAGCTGTCCCCACTTCCCAAACAAAGCAGTTGTGCCTGCTGATGGTTTTACAGCTTCACAGAACTGCTAAAGAAAGCGAGCCAGCTCTTCAAACACCTATTGAAGAGTCCTTTTTAAAGTCCTTGTAAATAACAACATATAATGACAACACACTTCCAGACCCTCTGACGGGGATATGAAATAGCTGGGCCTCTCTGGCAATAGCTGTTTTAATGTTTCCTCAGTTTGGAGTCTCAAATGAGCAAGTGGCTTTGCTCAACTGTGTGTTTGTTCTTTTATTCTATATTGTTATAACCAGTAAAATGTATTGCCAAACTGACAAATTGCAGAGGACAATGTTATTACTGTTATTACTGAGAGCACCTTTTAGTAGTAGCAGCTGGCTGTAGGTGCAGCTGGTCCTGCTCATGCTGAATGTGGGGCACAGGTTATTTTTTCCTCTCTCGTTCCAGCTGACAGTGGGCAGTGACACTGGAAGAAACAGACAGATACAGTCTGTTAAGACATGGCTCCATGGCTGCTGTCACCACCATGACTTGGGGTTTTTCGACAATGGGATGGTTTACGTGGCATCAGGCTTGCTGGTGACAGATGGGATTCACCTTTTTCAAAGAGGGAAGAAAATCTTTGCTCAGGAGCTGGGGGGCTCATTGACAGGGCTTTAAACTAGACTTGAAGGGGGAGGGGGATAATACCAGGCTTTCCTGTGACAAGATGTGGGATGACATGCCCTGGTTAGAGGGACGGGATGGTAGCGAGGGTCCTCAGCCTGTTGCTCTGAGGTGGGCTGGGGACACTGCAGCACAGTTGAAGTCTTACAGAGATGAGCCAGGGGCTCCTGAGGCAATAGGTGACAACGGGGAAACATTGGTGAAATATCTTAAACTGATTAAGAGGAGTTCCTCCAGGAAAGTGACATGGCTGACAGCCCAGCTGAAGTGCCTCTACACCAACACAGGGAGCACAGGCAACAAACAGGAGCTGGAAGCTACTGTGCTGCTAGAAACCTGCGACCTGATTGCCATTACGGAAACTTGGTGGAAGGAATACCGTGACAGGAGTGTGACTGTTGATGGCTACAGGCTGATCAGAAGAGACAGGTGTCGCAGTTTGAAAGGGGGGCTGTCCCCCCACCGAAAGGGAATGCGACGGACTGGTGTGTTTTGGCTGGGAAGCCAGCCAAAGCTCACACAGAAAACTTTTGATGCTCGTTAACGACTCATTAACGTGCTGATAAGGGCTTTAGTGGGCAAAGAAAATGATAACACGTACCAGCTACATATATGAGCGATAGAAGCAGGAAAGTTTAATAACGCAGACGCCCTTGAAGTTAAACTGGCCTGGAAGAGGGAGAGAAAGAGATAGAAGGGAGAATAAATAAAAGTGTACAGTTACATATAAACCCTCTGATCGGGCAATCCCCACCACTTACAAACTTCGCCCCACAATGGCTCACCACGCTGGGGTGGGGGGGGGGGGGGAAGGACA
>NW_010420434.1:0-260 GCF_000710305.1 Buceros rhinoceros silvestris | reverse complement strand
CTAGCTATCAACTGGGGGGTGGGTGAGTGGGTGGGAAGGAAAGAGTCCGCCCGTAAATCTGTCCGTTGCCTGGCGAAAAAGCTCAATATCGTGTTTTCTCCTGAAGCAAACCTTTCATGCAATTAAAACATAGTCCTTTTCTCCTTCGGGGTGACTGCAGGGAACTTCTCTGCCAAGGATAGCTTCTTCCAGACTCCCCACACACACATCTGCGCTGCGGGCTGGCCTGACTGCGTCTTAAGGGAATATCTTCAAATTCT
>NW_010420433.1:3688-5693 GCF_000710305.1 Buceros rhinoceros silvestris | reverse complement strand
GGGAAAGAAGGCCAAATTCTTGTCTGACTATTCCCAAGTGTTACCCTGATTCCTAGCTCATTGGTATCCTTTGTGTTTATGCTATCATTTGGCACTCTCTCCTCTTCCTCCACTGATGTGACAGACCCAAGCAACTTGCTAGCATACTGTACCACAAATTTTGGTGTGCCACTCTTAAGCTTGTTTCCAGGAAGACTGGTTTTATCCCTTACCCCCTTCAAATCTGCTTTAAACCTGGTTTAGTTGCCAGCTGAGGTTAAACCATGACACATGTTTGGCAGAAAGACATAGATACATTACATTAATATTGAGTCCTTTCTTATGATATTTTAAATAAATCAACCGATATGTATAAATGACCAAAACATTTATATAAGAAGGTTATGCATGATGGCAAAACTTGTAGTGGATGATCACAGGGATATATGTATGCTTCTACCCCTTCTAGAAAGGATGGTCCACATGTTGCAGTCTTTAAAACATATGGACATGGTAACCTTGAATTCTGGCAACTCACAGACATGTGCCTGTCTTAAGAAAGCCTCATTTTAATCTGTGGCTTACTCTCAAGGTGTGGAACCTAATCCTAAACAACTCTTGCAAAAGTCTAGGCCATTCTATGTTCACAGCTGCAGCACACAGGGTCTCAGGGTTCTATCTGCCCACTGGCAGCTCTTTTGGGAAAACTCTGAGTGCCTCCTGGTTACCCAAGGCTACCACAGCAAAATGATCAGCACAGCACTTCCTCTCCCCACAGAAGTTAAAATCTGCAGCACTGTCTCTGACGTGACCCTCCTTTAACTTAGCTGAGTTCTCAGAGACACCCTCTATTGCATGCTATCTGCCACCTGCCTCCCAGCTTTCATTCTTCTTTAACCAGAAGAGTTAGAAGTAGAATCAGAGATTGCCCAGCAAGAGACTGCAAGTTCTGACAGCTTAGCAACGTGGTTTGAGGGTTATGAGGAGCAACAGACAACTGAGGCTTTCTCCCATCTCCTCTCACCCTCTTTCAAAGAAATTGAATGTTTAATAACACTGTCAATCCAGCTGTAATGTAATTTAACACCTGGATAAAGAAAGAAAGGGCATTTTACACCTCTTTATATGGCCTTACAGACATCATGGAAATGATGCAAATATCATTTGCATTGATATTTTTTTAAACTTTTCCCTTACATTCATGTTTTTTGCTCAAAAACAATTTCAGTAAGCAAGTCAAAATGTAGCAAACTATAGTTTATCTGAAAGGCTCTCTAGTGAGGATGTCAGCATGTTTTTCTAAAAGGTGTACTATTTTATATTAGACTATCGTGGTAGTCAGAATTATTAATGTTTATTTAAAACAGAAAAATTGCCACAGTTCAGTCAAAGAAAAGTACATCTAGTAACTGTTCAATGACTACAATGTAAAATACAGAACTACGTACTCTATTCTGTGTTTACAGACAAGCACGTATATATATGAATATATATACAAGTATATAGTAATATGCATATATATATACAGACATATTTCTCAGGGATAATTTTGAGGTGAAAATGTTTGGTTTATTTGACATTAGGTTAAAAAATTTGAAAGTTTATAAATTACAAGTTAGAAGATCTTCAGCAATCTGAAGATTTTATTTCCGATCTGTCAAAACATCTAGTAACTTTTAAATTAATCCAGATGTAATCAGGATTAAAGTTAACAAAAAGCTTCTATCCTCCCACAAAATTCCTGTAAGAAGATTTATGCCGTTCGAAGATAAGAGTTGAAATTCAGTAGCAAAACATCCATAGCTCACATCTTAATTAAAATGCAATATGTTTATTATTAACTGTCATGTTGTGATTTCTAGTAGGAGTGACTGATATCTTTATTTTTTCTTTCTTTTTTTTTTTTTTTTAATTCTGTTCATAGAGCAGCAGTATAACTCACTAATGTCTGAACCACTTCATCTTCTGATTTGTACAGGCCTTTTTTTCAGTTTGGTTTAAAATCTGTACTTATGGCTTTTCTAGC
>NW_010420433.1:0-3587 GCF_000710305.1 Buceros rhinoceros silvestris | reverse complement strand
TGGCTTCTCTAGCCTCTCTGCTATGTAAAACAAAGTTACAAAGAGCTTAGAAAGCAGCAGTAAGACATGAGAACACCAAATTTCTTGTTTCAATCTACAGGAGCCTACATAGTCGTTCAGAACGCTTCAGACTATAAGAGGTTAAAGGAAAGTGAAATAACATTATGACAACAATATTGGTACTTGCATTTTTTTTTGTTTGTTTGTTACCTGGCAGCAGTATACTCATCAGCTGGGTACTGAGTAAGCCTCCAGAGAGGTTACTAACTAGCTAATCTGAACATTTCTGAATAACCGATGGTTACTTAAAGATGTGAATGACTGTATGAATCAGCTAGCTTTCCTAAGGACAGACATAGGTGATCCATGCCATTCCCAAATGTGCCATACCCAGCACACAGATCTAAAGGAAGTAATAATTTATGAGGGAAGCTAGTAAACTCAGAGAGTTCCCAACTGTAAAAGTAATCACCTTTCATGCAGTTTTAATGTATGCAAAACTCCCACTGATTTCAGCTTTATTTCAAGACGTTTTGCGACTTAGGGGGTGAAACAGTCAGTGGTAATGGCCTTTCTAAGCTGAGGCACATGATCATAGTTGGATTTTTATCTTGAAAGAACACTTTTTCTAATGAATTCTGTCACAGGCATCCCTGTGTGCTGATTAAAATCTTTGTTTCACATGCTGATTTTGAGTCTAGTGGCAATGTGGACTCTCAGCTATATTTGCTGTTTTATAGTGTGATTGACCCAAAACCAGAGAAGAAAACAAAGTTTAAATTGTGGGGGTTTCCCTGGCTGGATTGAGAAGAACAAACAAACAAATCTCAAGAGCTTGGCTACTTTAATACTTGCAAAGTATCAAAATTCTGATAACTCATGTGGATTCATATGTGGCAAAAATTCCGTTCATTTGTAAGATGCACAGAAAGACCAGGACAGTCAAAGGAAGATGGCTATCGAACTGGCAAATGATACAACTGCCAAAGGAACAGAAACAGTGATCACAATCACCTTCTTCACAACACAATATTAGGAAAAACCCATTTCTAAACACTTTGTGAAACTCAGGGCCTCTGAGACAGGCACAGAAACCAAGAACAACTGTGTTTTTTTTATATCCTTCTACAGCATCATCAACAATGAAGAATAGCACTGCTCAGACACTGTGTAATGGTAACAGCGACTAGGGTCAGGTTATTTTTGTTACTGTCTAGAGTTTTACTCTTTTCTGGTTTAAAAACCCACACACATTTTTGCATTAGTAGTATATGAAACCAAAATAATTTCAAGTTATTCCATTTTGCCTCTTTTTTCTAAAGGTTGGAAAGTATTATTCCTTTTCATTGATCTCTGCTGAAATCTTAACTTAAAGGAACACAAAAGACAAATATGGCTATTTCTCTGTAAATTGATCTTCCGCCCTAGTTACATCTTGAATATAAGCAGACAAAACTAGAAAAAGTAAAGATGATTTTTCTTCCTGTTTGATGTCATTCTGTTGTAGGACAAGTCCACTGTAAGTAATATGAAGACCTCAGAAATACATGGAAAAACAGGGTAATCAACCTGACCTTGTGTGTCAAAAACACCTTCGGCATCAGGCTCACCAATCTGCTAAGGATCATCTTGATAAGGAGGAACAAGAAAATGAACTCTTATTCAGGAGCTGGGAAAAGCTTCTTTTTCGCAGCCCCTTATCCTAATGAGGGCCATCAAACTGTCCTGATAACTGCTGGAGGGACAACACAGGAGTATACAAGAAATGTAGGAAGTTTCTGGATTGCTTTGATGGCAATATCCTAACACAGTTTATTGAGCAGCCAATGAGAGGAGGTGTTCTGCATATGAACAAGGATGAGCCAGCTGAGATTGTAAAGGCTGAGAGCATCCTTGACTGTGATGACCCTGAGATGGTGGATTTTATGTTGCTGAGAAGTGAACAAGCCTACAAGCAGGGTCAGAGCCTTGGACCTCAGGAAAGCAAACTTTGGCATCTTAAGAGACCTCCTTGAAGGAATCCCATGGGATACAGCCCTGAAGAGAGGAGATGTGCAGGAGACCTGGTTCATATGAAAGGATTACCTCCTCCAAGCTCAGGCATTGTCCATCCTAATAATCAGGAAATCAAGCAGAGGTAGAAGAGGCCTGCAAGGATGAATATGGAGCCGCTGACGGAACTCAAATAGAAAGAAAGAAGAGTAGAGGAACTGAAAACAGAGAGGAGACCCAGGGTAAATAAAGATGCACTTGTCCAAGCACCCAAAGTTGGGGTAAGCCGAAAGACAAGCAGGGTCGAATTCAGTGAGGGATAGGAAGCAAAAGGAAGATGAGGAAAACAACGGCCTGCTGCTGAATCAGGCAAGGGCCCTGTTGACAAAGGACATAGAAAAGGACAATGGACTATATGCTTCCTTCTCCTCTCACTTCACAGATAAGATCTGCTTTCAGGTCTGGTCCCTGAGACCCTGAGTTCCATTGGCAAGCCTGAAGCAAGGAAGACTTACTTTGGTGGGGGAAGATCAGGTGAGGGAACATCTATATAAGCTTGGAAGACAAAAGACCTTGGGAACTGAATCATACTGAAAGACAACTCAGCCTGATGCAGCAAAACGAAGTTTATTTTCTACAAGTGTCTTTTATAGCTACAGATAAGGAGCCACAATATGCAGACAAACAGGAGGTTCACATACTTCAGCATTCTAATGGTACCATGCACCCAGGGTTTGGATCAACCAGTCACACAATCAGCCAACCACACGATAAGCCAGTGTCCTGGCCAAGGACACAACTTTCACACACCCCATGCAGTCTGTACTTCTGAGCTCCATTTGATCTGTTGCAGTTCCTAAAATTATGATCTTGTTTTCTTCTTATTCATACTGTCAAAGTGAGCTTTCGTGCCTGCTGCAGTTCCCGAGCTGATATCCTCCAGGTCAGGTGCTACAAGGAACTGATGGGATGCACCCATGAGTGCTGAGGGAGCTGGTTCATGTAATTGCAAAACCACTTTTGGTTGTCTTTGAAATGTTGTGGGGATGAGGCAATGTTCCTGAGGACTGAAAGAAAGCAAATGTCACACCTGACTCCAAAAGGGCAGGAAGGAAGTTCTGGAGGCCTAGAAGCCAGTCAGTCTCCCCTTGAGTCATGGGGAGGTCATGCAGCAAATAAGCAAGAAGTCCTGGAAATAATTTCCAAATATATTGTGAACAGGAGGGTAGTTGGGAGTCGTCAGTGTGGATTCATGAAGGCAAAATCATTCCTGATCATGACCATCATGCCTTCTTTGCTTCAGTCTTTACTGCTAAGACCAGCCCTCATGAGTCCCCAACCTGGGAAGCATAAGAGTCAGTCTGGAGAAAGAAAGACTTTTCCTTGGTCTAGGAGGATCAAGTTAGAGATTATTGAGGCAAACTGGACATCCACAAATCCATGGACCCTGATGGCATGCACCCATAAGTGCTGAAAGAGCTGGCAGATGTTATCGCTAAGCCACTCTCCATCATCCTTGTGAGGTCATGGAAAACAGGAGAGGTGTCTGAGGCCTGAAGGAAAGCTCACCTCCATCACTGAAGAGGTGATGGAAC
>NW_010420432.1:22277-22878 GCF_000710305.1 Buceros rhinoceros silvestris | reverse complement strand
ATTGTGTATATATATAATATATATAATATATAATGTGATTATACAGACCAGTAAAAATCATGCATGTTGTACACTGTAGCATAGTGAATTCAAGTGAAAAGTACTATATTTTCAAGATAGTATATTTAGCAAGAGAGACTGTAGTGATACTTTTGAATTATAAAATACAATGTGTAGGTGCGTTGCTTACCATTTCCTCATGTTTTTGTAATGAATGAATGTGTTACAAGAATATCCCTTTTTGGAATGATCAGAAGCTTCAATGTGACTAATGCTGAGCCAAGCATATGGAATGGAATAGCATAACTCTGCAGATGTTAGGGTGGGATACTGGCATGCAGCATATGAACGACTGATGTGATCTTGTGAGCATGAGTTTGTGGTAGCTGTAAAAGGGACAAGCGGCTACGCTGCAGGGGACCTAGCCAGATAACTGGACACATGTTCACCTAATGCTGTTTTTGCTAAAAACATGCCCTTTCAGTCTTTGCTTTCTACCTACCCGTTGTGTTTCAGAAAGCACAAACTGCATCTCCTTGCCCTGTACAGTGTGTCAAGTAAGAAGGACTCGGTAGGAGCTAGTGGCTGGGGGTTCCACTGA
>NW_010420432.1:8432-22194 GCF_000710305.1 Buceros rhinoceros silvestris | reverse complement strand
GGTAGGAGCTAGTGGCTGGTGTTCCCACTGAAAGAGTATTTTCTCACGGATTCATTAACGGTCTGTCTAGACAAGGTGGGATTGGGAATGTGCTGAATATGTATCTCTACCAACAATCTTAACTGTATTCTCTGCAAAGGGAGATGCTTGTTTTTTGGAACAGTTCTGGCAACCAGTCAGCCCCACAAAAAACAAGCACAGTGTTGGCATCACAGATAGCTGCAACACCTATCTCTGGCTTTTCCTGTGATGAGCCTGTTTGCCAACAGGCATCATCCTTGAATTGATTCTGGACACTTCTGTATTTCTCTGTCACCTAGTGGCAGCTGGAAAGCTGATGCCACAATGATTTCTCTCTTAGTAAAAAAGCCTAAAGCGTTAAGGTCTGAGCATTTTTTATCTGCTGGTATACTCTTTAATCGTGGCTGCGATACAGTGTTTATATGTTGGCCTTGTTTGTATGTACTTTTCTGCTATCTTTAACTTACAATAAGGGCACAATTACGAGTTAAATATATATTTAAAAAATCCCTAGTGAAGAGATAATGATTAAAAATCCAGGTGTTTAGTCCCACAGACACCTCTGCCTGGGAACTGTGATTCACTTCACAGGGAATTTCCAAGGATGATGCTAAATGTTATTTGCAGCTCCTAGTGCCATACACCTTCCATGGTTTAGGTATTCGTAATAGGAATGCACCCATGGTATTTACATATCATATGTGAGCGACAAAATTGTATCTTGTCCACCTAGAACTACAAGGGTCATCGGCTAAGCAGTGTGAATAATTAGGCGTTATTCAGTTCAGCAAATATTATGAATAACTCCTCCCACTTAAATTCTATTGCTCTCCTCCCCTGCCTTCGCACTCTTACTGCCCTCTAATATATTTGTTTAGTTTAGATTGGAAATAAGTGTTATGTTTTCCAGCCTCTTACAGAAAATAATAAATAGGAATGGAGGGTTAGGTTTATGCTGTTGTTTCCCACTTTCAATAGTGGGAAAGCTGCTTCACCTCTTGCCTCTATGAGGGGTATTTTACTCTCTGTCTTTCAGAAGGACATTTCAACAGTCATTTGTGATGGCTCAATGAGTATTTGCTTATATCATGCACAGTGGGCGCAGGGGAGGTGGGGAGGTGGAAGGATGCCTACTTAGATGTTGGTTGTGGTAAGGCTTAGGCTGGTCAATGTCAGATGTCAGCTGGACCTGCTCTAGTCTGTGTTTACTTACTGATGTAAGGACAGTTAAAAAAAATACTCACTGACAGTTCAGCATCTCCAAACATACTGTAACATGCTTTTTGAAGCGTTTTCTGGGAGGGGGAAGACCAGAAAATCAGGTCTGTGTCTCCCACATCCTAATTCATTGTCAGGCTGTGCTTTTTCACTGTAAAGTTAATGCTGAAAATATGGGTTTCTTTTATTGCACAGAAAGTACTTGCTGAGATGGGCAAATATTTGTAGAAGTTTCAGGGTGACTGAAGTGCTGTATTTTTGGTGAAGAAACTCCGCTTAAGCAGACTGCACCCAGCTGAAGTCTTGTGGCTCTCTACACCAGCTCAGTTGCTCCGCTGCCTGAGAGAAAACTGTCTTCTTCCACACGGGCCTCCTAAGGCAGGGCGGCGGTCAGTGCTGGGGCGCTTTATTGTGTTTTCCCCAAGATCCAACCAGAAGATCTGAATAAGAACTAAGACCTTCCTCAGGTCTTTGCTAGGACCTGCTGATGTTGATCACTCCCAGACACATCATAATTCACAGGAACCATTGAATAGACTTCTACCTCTGAAAGATGCCTCTGCTGATGGAGGAACCCACAGACAGTGGTGGTCTTTGCTCTGGTCAGTTAGAAACCAGTTTGGCATTCTTTCATGCACGTCTATAACACATGTCAACACTGCATCCCAGGACAGGCTCCAGGATTAAAAAGTCTCACGTAAAGTGTGGTGACTTATAAAACGTTTTACTCTCATTTACTCATTCCTTTCTGGTTGTGTCTCTTTTCTTCCGCACACCTTCTGCACACCTGCCTGTTAAAACCAGACACACATAAGTGCAGATCTGTTTAATGCTGTCTAGACAAGCACCCTATTAACCAGGGCTGGGGCAGCAGTTGCCATAGTGATGAACAAATAAGGTCTTGTAGCTGAAAACGAGGTAGTGGGAGATTCATACTTTCTTCACAATACAGTCACGATGTCAGAATGAATTTACAGTATAAGAAATGACAACGCTGTGTTAACTATTACCAGAAGAGCCATAAACATAAAGTGATACAGTTGGACTAAATCTTTATATTTCACAATGAAGGTAAAAAGTCAGAGCTTTGAAATAACAGCCTCAAAACTGCTCCTGAATGCAAAGAAGATGACTAAGTTTGCAGTATTTCAGTTTCTGTTTGGTATATAGCACAACCTTACATAACGCTGCTTTTACTTAAACATTTGAAGTTTATGCTGAAGTTTTAGCTTAACAGGTGGTAGTTTTTCACTGTTAGAGGGACCCAGAATGCCATTCCCAGTTTTCACACCACTTCTGACCAAAACAGCAGTGCCAGGGCGCTGCTGGATGTGGCTCCAAGAGAAACCCTGAGATTTTTCGCTCTGCTGCAAAGATTCAAGTGAAAAAATCTTTTTCCTCTTTACTATACTGCATAACACAAAGACAAAAAGACCTCTCATTTGTCATGGAAGAAGTTAAGCTACAGCTATCCATTTAGGGGCTGCCAAGGGGAAGGGAAAGTGTCCTCAAAGCAGCAGCTTTGAGGACACCAGCTCTTGCTCCACAGCTGCACACACCATGGTCATGCCTGGGACACGTCCCTGCTGCAGCCTCTCCATAGCCCACAACTCCTCTTGCCCCACGTATGGTGGCATGAGTTCGGTTATAAACCCTTTTCGGTTTTAAAGGAAACCAAGCATGATGTTCAAATGGTATGTTTCATATACAAATTGTTTTTATTTTAATCTGAAATTCCCAAAATATGCTTCATTGAAGAGAAGAATATTACAGCAGAATTGTGCTCAGGGGTAATAAAGCAAAGAACTAGCAATTCAGATGGCTTTATGGCAAGCTTATGAGTTCCTTTTCTCTTTATTCCATTTGCATACTTTTTATATCAGACTGTTAGATGTAGCTGAACTGAATATTTAAATGTATATATTAATGTACACAAGCCTGTGGGCTGTAAGACATGGAGAAAATATTTTCCTAATAGAACAAGTCGCAGCAAATACTAAATTACCACACTTAATCTTAGACCTAAATTTTTCATCTATATTGGAACTTTCCTGTGTTTCAGACATAGGCAGATGTGGGCTCACAGACTTTAGAGGAAAAAATACACATAGAAGCCCAGGTGTTTCAAACTCCTCTTACTGAGATGCATGCTTGACCTCAATCCTCTTTGTTTACTTCACAGGGAAGTGAATAAACTGACCTCTTCTAGAAGTTCACCTCAAAAGGAGAATCATAGGGCTTATAAATTATCTGAAAATTCCAGGGAAGAGACTGACAAATAGATTGAGATAAACCATTCAGTTTTAATTACACATATTTTAGAACTACAAGATTCAAAACTAGCAAAAGTAATCAAACTGCTTATTATTACGTATGGGTAAAATACCAGTATTTTCCCAACCACAAATGTAGTTTCATTAACGTTTGGTTGCTGACTGGGATGAAAGCATACCACTAGAGATTACTATTTCCACCCATTTCTGATGTTAACTTCTGACCAGGTGAGAAGCTTGCTGTTTTTGGAACACATTTAAAGAAGGCTTGTGGGTACAGTGAGATGTATATAAAGTACGATAGCTGACTGTAGCAATGGCAGTGTTTTTTGCCAGTATACCCTAAAGCAGGTCCTGAAGGAGTACAACTTGTATCACAGAAAAACTTCTGTGACAGGATAACTGAATCTGTAAAATCTTCTGTTGCCACAGCACTGTGGATGAGGTATGTATGTTTTCCTGGCAATGTCATGTAAGTAATTGTCATGTTAGCAAATGTCATGTTAGTAATTTCATGATGTATGTGGGCATTTTGCTGTTACTGAGGATGAATCCATCTACTCTGCTAGAATGAGCTGCTTAAACACTGCAATATCTACCACTATTATTTCCAATAAATGCCCCTGTTCAAGGAATAGCTCCATCATTATGAATAGTGAACATCGCAAGAGAACTTTTGGATTAAATATTTACATAATACATGTAAAAACCTTATTTTAAAGGCCCCACACGCTCTGATTATTCAAGCTGTTCACAAGCTGATTTTCCTCAAAATGAGAAACAACATCTATGTGAAGGCTTCAGTTTTGACCTATGCTAAGTATTTTCCAAGCTCATAAAAATGGCTAGATTCTTATGTATGCCCCTGATTTCAGCATGTTACTAAATCGGAAAATTTTTTCACACAGTAGTATTTTATATACAGTTGGTTGGTCAATGTACGTATACATATATTTCTCAATATATGTGTATTTGCCAAAGTACTTCTGGTTTGTCAGTGTGTTTGACTTACCTTCACTAGAATTTATAGTCTTTTAAATGTTCCTTCTTTGGGTTCTAAGATTCAGATTCTAATTTATTACAGCCTAAACTTTACTTTCTAAATTGATTTGTTTTTTTTTTTATCAGCAGCAATGGAAATAGAAGCAATACATTTTTATTAGCTTTTCATAATACAATTACAAACTTTCCTACATAATTTTTACAAAGCTCATACAAAGTCTTTCTTGAAAAATATTGTTGATAAAGGAATGATTATTTTCCCCAACCTTTGCTGTTTTCTGGTAGGTTTTGCATCTGCTTTGATAACCTATTTTGGTTATTTTGATTGCAGTTTTGTAAGAGACAAGAAGACCTCTCTTGGGTGTATAAAATATAAAGATTGCTGGAAGTCTCATCCCGCATTATTGAAGTCAGTATGAATCTGGCCATCTTAAATTAGTTTTCGATTAGGTCAGTGCTGAAATGTAAATGATTCACCAGCTGAAGAGGTCCACAGTTTTATTGAGTACCTTTACATGTACAGCTGGGGCAAGCGCTGTAGTTCCTGTGTATTCCTGCAGTACTGGCTGGTTTATCCCAAAACCAATACTACCAAATGTTATGTAATAAATGCTTAAGACAAGATTATTTGGATTGTTCCATTTAGCACAGATTAGTCCTCAGAAGAGAGGAAAAGAAACAGGAATTTACTTCAGGAGACACAAGTGTAGGTTACACTGCCAAATATTTAGGATGGCTTCATGTAAAAAAATTACTATGGTTGACACCCTGTCATAGAATCCCTTTACATCAGGAATTTGGTCCTTTGCTGCAGTGAACACCTGGAAATGTATTCAACCTTCTGTTCACTGCCACCTTTTGGCCATTTAAGTCCAACCTGTCCCTCTGCATTCTGGAGCAGACAACCCAGAAAGTGAGTAGGGAGAAACTGATATGTTGTGAAAGCTTTTCTTTCAGTTCTGGAAGGAACGCAGTCCATGAAATAGTGGATGCCTCAGAAATAACACTCGCCAGCTGTGGCATCCTTCCCATTTTCTACAGGACACCTTCCCACTTTCTTATGCTTTTTCATCCTGCCCTTAAATATCTCTGTCAGTTGATAATAAGAAATACAGGAATAATCAGCATTCCAGTTTCCTGAAAAGCTTAAGACAAGGAATGTAGAGAGAAATTGGGAGAAAGAGAAGAGGAAAATGGCAGGGAAATGAACCTCTGGGGTTATTGAGTCTGGCTTTTTGCACTGACAAGATATGACGACATATAATCTCTTTCAGAAATGTATCAAATTCTGTATTAAATGCTGGGGATGTCCTTAATCCCACCACTTCCATGGAAGGGGTTGTTCCAGAAACTCACTTTCACTCCTAGCACATCTCTGTTTATATTTTCTCCAGCTTGCCTCTGCCATCCCAGAGAGTGCCCCAAGCAGACCAGCTGCAAGCTTCTCCAGCTTCTCCCCTGGGGGGAAAATGCTGTTCTTTGATGCAAAGGGTATCCTATCTCCTGCCTTCTCTGTCTCTGCAACCTTGACCTCCAGGCTCATTCTGAAGGTGAGCTGCCCCATCAGTAACTACTTACTCTCTGGAGTCACAACAGCGAGCTTTTCTCAAAATGTATTTAATCTGTAGAAGCAACTCTGAAAATCGTCTTTCTCTTCCACCTGCTTAGAGACGTCTAATGACATCTGTTGTTGTTAACACAACAGTTCTTTCTTTCTTTCAATTCTTTATTTTTTTATCTATCTCCAAAAAGATCAGTTCTCTCTTCTCCCATTAAAACTAGTGTCTGTCTCTTTTGTGGTATGATGGGTTTGTTGCTGAACTCCACAGTCTTGGAACAACACAAATAACTGAAAGTCCTCAAGTTGACTGAAAATGCTTAAGAAGCTTAAGGATCACACAGCCTTCAGATAACATGAGTTAGTATGAGCTCAGAAGTAAAATTTATGGCATGCTGTATTATTGCTTGACAAAATATTTTTTTATTTACCAGCTGATAGAAGTGTGACAACTCCTGCTGCTGCCGCACTGGAATCAAGATTCTGACACTGCTGGTTTCCTTTGCCCATTGTAAAATGTATATGATGTCTTAGAGCTGAGTAAATAATCAAATAAGAAGATGGAGCCAGCTTCCTCCCAGTGATGCATGGGAAGAGGATCAAAGAGAATGGGTATGAGTTGAAACGAGTGGTTCAGATTGGATTTTTTCCCCCCAAGGACAGTCAAGCTGTGGCAGAGCTTGCGCAGAGAGGTTGTGTAGTGTCTGTCCTTGAAGAGTTTCAAGCTCTGACTGGACGAGGCCCTGAGCAACCCTGACTGACCTCAGATGCTGGCCCTGCTTTGAGCAGAAGGATGGACTAGAGACTAGGGACCTCATGAGGTCCCTTCCAGCCTGATATACGATCTGATACAAAAATAATGAGAGAGGTTGCCACAATTTCAGAGCTACTAGCAAACAGTTCCCCTTTCCCTGCCAGGCTGGTAAGATAAATGTTCAACTTGAGGTGTCTCACGTCATGCCCAGATGGACACATTATAAAGGTACCGTCCAGATATGTAGTAAAGCCATTTGCATGGCATGATTGTTCTGCCATGAACATACACAGTCTGCTTGTGAATATTTCTCTTCCAGAAGAAAAGTGCAAACACACCTTGGTTATCATTCTGCAGGCAAAAAACACATAGGTAAGGAAAAGTTTCTGAAGGAATCAAAACTTGCAGAAATTTGGATCTCGCAGAAATTCAGACTTGTGAATTATAACATGGAGGAGAAAATACAGGCCACTGAATCTAAGAAGTAGAGAAACCCAGAAGTCCACTCCAGGCAAAAGGTGAGCTGCTGTGGTGAGCACTGCCTGAAGCGATCAGTACTTTTTGCCTAATTAATGGCAAAATACCATAAGACAGAGCTGTAGAAGTGCACTAAGGTGACCACTTTTGGATAAGGCAGTCTCTTGGCTCCTAACTACAGTGAAACATTAAAAGTCACCATGGTTACCTTCAAATTCAAGCTACAGCTATTATTCCAGTAAAATCCTAGGTCTGCAAACTGCTCTGAGATAAGAATAATGAGCCCTTTATTAGTTGGACAGATATATATCACTGTGCCTATCAGGTTACATGACTTGCATTTTATATGGGGTGAATTTGAGCTAAACAGCTTGCAGCTGAGCACCTGTCATTCTCAGGCAGTTGGAAAGCAGAAGACTTCGAGTTGTTTTGCTGAAGATGAGACTAAGGGATTGATTGAAAAGCACCACTGAGTTCAGCTGATGCTGAATCAGGCTGCCAGGTAGCAGTGTCACCATAATGAAGGTGCTGTAGGCCAAACCACCCAGTACTTTTCTCCCAGCCATACAATTAAATCCTGATTCAACGAGGAATATGAGGGATACATCTGTGACAAAACAGTCTGTATTTAATCAGTATGAACTGTGATGCATTTTGGAAAAACCATGCTCCTGCGAGCTGTTACTTCGTAAATCAGACGGAAAAGTTAAGAGATCAATTAGTTTGTTTAAAACAGAAGTATTAAGATATTCTTTACCACTTCTTTTTTTTCACACCTTATTTTATTAGATGCAGAATGTTTCAAATCAAAGTGGATTTTTTTTTCAAAAAGAAGTTTTCCTAAGCAACTTTGAAAAATATTATCCAGAACCTCTGAGCAATCGTAGAAAGAACCTAACTCAAAACTATACTGTTACTACTTTCAAGCCAACAGATTGCAACTCATTTTTGACTTGGGATCTAAAGAAATGAAATGATAATTTTTATATTGTGATACTTTTGAAGTCTGAATGTTCCTTGTAGATCTATGACTTAACACACAATTTTTCTTGATCATCCTAAAGATGTTAAATGGAGAAAACATAGTTATTAAACACACAAAATGAGATTTTATATCTATACAATCTATCCTTAAGTTGCTGTTGTGTGGGAGCAGAGAATCTGAACTTCACCATTGTCATTTCCAGAGCAAGAGACTATGACGATGTAAATTCAGGATTATGACTTTGCCATAGGATCAAGCAGCAGAATCTGAACAGTGATGGAAAGCACTTACTTGAAAACAAACAGAAGCAGTAAAAGTGAAAGGAAAACACACAACAGGATGTATTCTCTGTTTAATGTTATGTTTGGAAACAATGTCTCTGTTGTGATAATACAACATTCCGTGATACATAGTGCAGTAACAGAAGAGGATAATGAGACAGTCAGGATCTATTATGAAAGGCAATACAAGAGCAAAAGGCACATGGTTACATGTCCCTCCATACTTGTGACAGTGTCGTCATAGCACTGACCTGAAGGAACTTTCTCAATTTGTCTGCATTGCTATTTAGTCCGCCACCTTCTTACCGTGTCAGAAAATGAGAATGCCCGTTAATCCAGACTGCAAGCACTGAGTGAAATAATACCAGTTATGAACTTCACTTATCCACCAAGTCTTTCACACATCCTTGTGTGAATGGTTATCCTTATGTCAGATGGTAAGAGTGGCTAGATTCAAGAAGAGTAATCTACAGAAGACCTCCATAACCTATGGTTACATACTAGACTTCATTTCTTGGTTGATTTTTTTCATCCTTATCTCTCTTCACCCTCCTTGCCTTTCAAATGTCTTCATTTTCTTTTCCCCAGGAGCACAAAATTTCCTTTAAAATGTGGCACTTTGGTCTTAGACACCAACTTAACCAAATACAGACGAACAATTAACTTCTCATAGGTCAAGCAAAGAGAGACTTGTACTTTCTCATTAACTACTGATTTGCAGACCCGTACCAAATCAAAAGCGTCTAACATCATGTAGATCAATGGAGTCAGTATCTAAAACAGTTTTCAGGTGAGATAGAGAAGTATCCAATTAAATCAACATAGAACACTTTAATCATACAAAAAGTTCTGAAACAACTCACAGTGTTCAGTCGCAGCTCTTCAGTATCATCTTTGCATCCTATTCTTCATTGAATAGATCACAAAATCACAGAAGAGATATCTCCAAGGACGGACACCCCACAACGTCCTTGGACAACTTGTGCCAGTGCTTGGTCACCCTCACACTGGGAAGTTTTTTTCTGGTGTTCAGAGGGAATCTCCTGTGTTTTGGTCTGTGCCCATTGCCTCTGATCCCATCACTGGGCACATTGATAAGAGCCTGGCTCCATCCTCTTTGCAGCCTCCCTGCAGGTATTTATATACATTGATGAGATCCCCCCTGAGCCTTCTATTGTCCAGGCTTAACAGTCCCAGGTGTCTCAGCCTTTCCTCCTAGGGAAGCTCCACTCCCTTCATCATCTTCATGGTCCTTTGCTGGAGTTTCTCCAGTATGTCCACATCTCCCTCCTGCTGGGGAGCCCAGCACTGGATGCAGCACTCCAGATGCGGCCTCATCAGTGCTGACTAGAGGGAAAAGATCAACTGACAACACTCCTAATGCATCTCAGAATACCACTGGCCTTTGCTGCAAGGAAATTTTGCTGGCTCATGTTCAACTTAGACCCAAATCCATTTCGAATTCATGGTCTGAAGAGAAAGCTTAGAGTAGAATATCTGGGGTGCCGTAGGGCTTGTGCTTTCCTCTTGTGTTTGTGGGTTAGTTTTAGGATGCTTTTTTTTTTTTTAGTTTTAGATTGCTTTCCAGCTGGGCAACCTCCATCACATACTGGTGCCTGGGTTCTTCCTACCCAGGTGCAGGACTTTGCACTTTCCCCTGTTCAACTGGGGAGTTTCTGCATGAGTTTCTTGTTAGCCCATTTATCCAGCCTGTCCAGGTCCCTCTGGATGGCAGCACGACTCTCTGGTGTATCAGCCCTTCCTCCAAGTCTAGTGTCATCAGCAAATTTGCTGAGGATGTGATCTGCCCCATCATCCAGCTCATTAATGTAAAGGTTAAACAGTCTAAAATTACACAACAATTTAACACTATGTGATACTGTAAATGTGAGTGAATGTCATATTTATCCACAAATATCCCTTCAAATCTCATATTTATTCACATCAGCAGTCACTAGTCATTCTCTACCCCAGGAAAAGCACTGAGCCAAAATTCTTCAGATTCAATTCTGTTGTGTCAGTGTCTTACCAAAAGATCAGTGTGATCAAATTGAAATACTTTCCAAAGTATTTCAGGTATGAGTTCAGTTACCACATGCTTTCTTTAAAGAAAATAATGAAAGCACCCTGTTAGACAATACAAAGCAAGACATGCTACTCTAAGGGACATTTCAGTTATGTCACTGATATTACTAAAGGACAGCATGAGCACAGTGCCAGAACTCCACCCTTACAATAAACTGCATCACCGGTATAATTACAGAGAAGAATGAAGAGCACTACTTTTTTTTTTTTTTAGAAAAAAAAGTAAACATATTTCTACATGATATTAACATCTTAGTCTTCATACTGTTTCTGATACTTCTGCATTTAGTGTCAATAAAGAGCACATCAGATAAAAATCTTTCTGGACAGCTGGAGGCCAGATTTTAAAACAGAAGTGGAACAAACTAAAACTAGCAAATAAGAAAAATACACGGCAGGGTCCTCACTAGGTAGCTAGCTCAGCATTAAGTTTCAAAGTGGACTCTTCAATATTATATATGGCATTCCAAGGTCCTAAAATCAATAAATGGTTGGTGCTCTAGAGACAAAAGAAAAATGATATGAAGATTGTTTTAATAAAATAATAGCAGCAGAAAGAACTATTATGTTCAATCACCTGAAACTCTCACATAACATAGGCTGTAGGACTTGACTGAAGTGGGGTTATGTACATTCATAACTAGACTCCTGGACTACAGCAGCTTGCAAAACAGATGCTGGGAATGGGTTTGGTTAGCTGGTCCTCTGTAAAGGACAGTGGCTTTACCAGCTGCATAAGGAGAGGTAAGCAGGGCTTCTTGCCCTACTCCTCCAGGACTCCTTGCATGTCCTCTCATCGTGACAGGTCAGCCTAACGGAAAGCTGCCTTCAGCAGTTGCTGTCTTCTGGTAGGCATGGTGAATCTAGCAAGCTACCAACACCACCTTGGTCAGCTGTACTGCAGGTTTTCTGCCTCCAACAGGCATTGTAAGAGTAGATGCTGAGCTTGTCTCTGTAACCCAGGTCTGTCATCAGCTGACCTCTCTGGGGTGAAGTCCTTGTATCAGCCCACACTAATATTTAGAAAGAATAGCCTCCATCTGTTTGGATGCCAGCATCTTCCTTGAGACTCTCCTGACTAAGGTTTAGACACAGTGACTGACATCAAAGTGGCTTAATCCTGTATCTCTTTGTCAGCTAAAGACATAATACTGGGGAATGATGAGGTGCAGCACTGACCACTCTGCTGAGCTGGTGCTTGCCCTGCATTATGCACCACTCCCTGCAAACTTTAATAGCAGCTCTTCTAGTTCTAGATACAAAATCTCTGATCTATGTCAAGCAGTGAAAGCCAAACAGCCACATTGCCTTTCAGTACATACTTACTTATTTCTGAAAAATTACACTTTGATTGCTAGCTGGGTTTCATCCAGGCCATGGGGATTTTGAATTTCTCTCTTTTTAATCAAAACATTATGAGCGCCAAGACAAATGCCAAACAGAAGTCATTGCATCAACTTTATTTGTTTTATCAGCCAAACTCGTAGTCTCAGTCAACCAACTATCTCAAGTTACCAAATTCAGGATAACCATTTACCTCTCTGGCAGTGTGAATACACCTTGAAGTGAGTGTCAGTCACATCTGCTTTAGAAATGCATAATGTGCCCAACTGTTAATTAGAATCAGGATCTTAAATCCTTCATCAGGCACAATTGGGTCAAGAAGGGTGCCAGTTTTCAAAGACAGAAAAAATCCCAAGTTTTTAAGGAAGTGAAGCAGCATGGTATGTGTTCATTTGTTCTTTACAAATCAAGTTACTTTGAGTGGGGCCAAATAAGAAAATTTAACAGCTTTAACATCCAACATTCAACTTGAATCTTTCCTGCTGCTTTTCAAATATTATTTCACAGTTCTGAGGATGTCTTTTTGCATTTCCACCCTGAACTTTCTCATAGAGGTGTTTTGTTTGTTTGTTAAAGGTAGAAATTCCCCCAGCAGTATGGGTTGGTTTTTGGTTTTTGGTTTTGTTTTTTTTTTATAAGTAGTAAATAACAGATTTCAAGCACTTACCAGAGTTTAGATTTGCTTCTAGAAGAGCTCGGTATAATGGCAGAGTAACTTGCTGAGTTAAAGAAAGACACCACCAAAAAGATGACATTGAACAAAGCTCTTTTTATGTAGTGCCAGGAAAAAAAAAAAAAAAGACAAAAACTCCAAAAGCCACTTGAAATGCATTATTAACTTAATAATAGCAAATAATCATTGCCATCTGCAGGGGTGACTACAGTCTGGATTGTAACCTGCAGCTGCTTAGGCGTACAATGACCTTCGGCCCCTAGTCCTCCACCTTCCGCACATGGTTTAAACATTTAAGTTGCAGCTGTTGAAGAGGAGGAAGCACTTGTTTTAAGGAGAACTAACCAGCTAAAAATAAGCCAGTAGATAGAAGGAAGCAGCATATTGTATTTTTATGGCTATGTTATAAGAATGAAAGTGTGATTGTCGTCTTTTGGTCTCAGAATCAAAAGTCCACTTAACAAAGCTGGGAAGAAAACACATACAAGAAAAGTATGCCTGATATTCTACAGAGGATATTTGGCAGGTGCCAGCTAGGCAAATAAGCTCCCCAGGGCCAAAATTTGGTTTTCATTAATCACTGTAAAATATGGCGTAACTGAACTCATCTGGCAAATCTAGAAAAGACTTGTCATTAGGATGCAGGGATTTCTGAATCCTAGGCTTCAACCCAGTGGCAAAAGCGAGTTCTGCAAGAATACAAAGAATCATCTGGTTGGAAGAGACCTTTAAGATCATCGAGTCCTGCTCTGTTCACTCTGCACTGCCAGGGTCCCTAAACCATGTCCCTCTGCATCACACCCACTCATGTTTTAAACACCTCCAGGGATGGGGACTCCACCGCTTCCCTGGGCAGCCTGTTCCAATGCTTAATAACCCTCTCTGTAAAGAAATTTTTCCTGATACCCAACCTAAATTTCCCCTGACGCAACTTGAAGCCATTTCCTTTCATCCTGTCATTCGTAACATAGGACAAGAGACCGACCCCACCTCCCTACAACCTCCTTTCAGGTAGTTCTAGAGAGCAATAAGGTCTCCCCTCAGCCTCCTCTTCTCCAGACTAAACAATTCCAGTTTCCTCAGCCGCTCTT
>NW_010420432.1:6936-8385 GCF_000710305.1 Buceros rhinoceros silvestris | reverse complement strand
ACAGACAGACACACACACGCGCACACATGCAGAGCTCTGTTCACCATTTTAAAAGGGCTTTTTAAACTTTTTCTTCTAACTTTAATCTTTTATTGTGTGGTCTTTGGTCACTGTTATGACAAATCCCAAGAAAAACAAAAAATTATTAGATGACAGATAATGGACTGAATCTTACTCTCTTCAAAATGAATGGGAGATGTGTTGTTGTTGAACAGTTGTGACTCTCTCCCATAGAGGAAAACAATGTATCTTTAAGTGAAGTTCCAGATACAACCTGCAGGCTCCTGAAAGAGGAAACAAGTAAATGATGATACTGTTTGTAATAGAAAACATAGTGCAATGCTTTGAAAAAAAATGAAACAAGAATTGTGAGGCAAGCAAATTCTGACCACCTCTTCCTGTAGGGAGAAATCTATAACTCTTTAGGGTTAAAGGGAAAATATAATTTTTAATTTTAAGCCTGTAACGGTAGCCAAAAAAAAAAATTAATTCCATACCTATCACTTTCACAGCTTCACATTTTCCTGATACAAGTCCTGAAACACTTGGAAGGAAAGGTTATGACTTATAATACACAATTTCACTTATTCCCTAGTACAGTTGGGTACATTGGCTGATTTTTTCCACTTTATATAGTCCCCAAAGACAAATATTTATGCTTGTGTCTGACCCAAAGTTTGTTCCCTTTTATGATTACTTTTACAGACCCTGCTTTCCAAGTCTGGGTGCAGAAATTTCAGGGATATTTTTTTTCCAATATAATAATCCCACTTTTCAAGAATTGGTGAACTAGCAACAATTGATCCTCTATTCTTGCAATCTAGTCAAATTAAATTTAATTTTAAACTCAGCTTTATAGCTAAACTTAAGTTGGGTTTAAACTCATCAAGTACTGACCAAGGTATTTTGCAGATTCTCACTAAACTGTGGAAAATAATTGAATGCATAGCCCATAATAGAAAAAATATAGTATACATTTTTAATTAAACGAATTCTTGTGAATTTAAGCACATTGTGTTTATTTGATTGACTTGAATAGAAAGGCTCATCTTTTGAACCATTATTTGAAACAGCCTTTAACAAACTGTCTTCTGTGCAACCACTAGTGTGAGCAAATGCTCCTTCAGAAGTGAGAGTTACAGCTGGGCTCCAACTCAAGTCTCTTAAACGATGGAAGCATGACAACATTGCAAGTAAGTATATGTGTCAGAATGACATTCTCAGTGCATCAGTGTAAGTTAGAAGAGGTGTTACATTGGTTTGGGCAAAGTACACCTGTGTACTGTTGTCAAGGCAGGGTGCCCACTAAATGAATGATAGATGCTGTTAACCCCTCTCTCCCTCCCACAGAAGGGGAAGGGAAAGGGAATAAGGGAGAGAGGCTTATGAATTGAAAAAAATGCTACAACAGTTTTAATGAAACAGCTGGGTTCACCAGCAGATGTGAAA
>NW_010420432.1:0-6629 GCF_000710305.1 Buceros rhinoceros silvestris | reverse complement strand
AAGAAGACGTCTTGACTCTTGTGATCTCTCAGCTATATACTGACTATGATGTACATGGAATGGGACCTTGTTGGTCCGGTTTGGGTCACCTGTCCTGTTCACTCCTCTCTGCAGGTGCAACTTTTTACTCTTGATCCTTTCACTTACAACACTCCAAAATGGCACACAAGATTCAGCAGTGACTTCGGTTTCTACAGGAGCAAGTATAAGCAAGAGCCTTTCTGCATACCAATCCTTAGTAGTAATCGTAAACATCAAGAGTTATCACTTCTAGAAGCAGACACTGTCTGCAAAAACATGCCGTTAACTTCAGAAAGTGCAGCTACTTAGAAGAAACTTGGCTGAAAAGTAAAATCACTGAATGGAAAACTGGTTCTGCTCTAGCTCAGACCAGGACAACTGTTCAAAATGCTGTCTGCTTTGGATGTGATTTGGTTGGCTACTTACTGAAAACTAATTTTAACTTCTTAAGTTTGATAACATCTAAGACTTCCACTGCTGTCTTCCCTGCCTGCTCTCCATCTCTCTGTCCAAGGAGGACATGCCAATTCTTTACCCTAGTTGGCAGAACTAGCACATCCCAGTCACTCTTAGTCAGAATTACGTGCCTTGCCACAGTTTTCCACACTAAAGCACCTGAGTTTGCGATGAGTCAAACCGCAGCTGTAAATTCTTTTCCAAGTTTCAGTAATTTATTGTAATATCCTTAGGCAATGAAGTACATATCATACCATGTGCCACAGAACTTTGGTTAACGGTATCTCTGTTACATTCAGACACTCAAATGGCAATATCATACAACAAAGCAAACCATGTGTTTGAGAGTGACCTAAAGGTCTTCTACATGCAGACATTGCTTTGAAAATTTTGGCAAGCCAGCAGTACAACTGAAGGAAGGACTTACTGATTTTGTAGGAAAACACAAGGTCAAGGCCAGGTCAAGTCAAGTTCTAAAGATTTAATCATGCAATTCTTAGTTAGTACACAAAGCTCCTTCAAAATTTAACCCACTGGCCATGAATATGTCTTTTGATCTATCAGTGATTAGTATTTTGGTACAGATATTTATATGAATGTAGCTGATAACAAAAAAATCAATGTGTCCCAAAAGTAATGCTCTGAAAAGATCAATTAGACAGACCAACAGGTTCCAGGTTTTGTTACAGGATTCACTGATTCAGATGATTGTCCATTTCTGCACTTTGGGTCTGACTTTACAATAGAAACCATAACTTCCTGTAAAACCCCTGGGAATTGTGACTCGATGAGGGAGTAATTATTCTGTTTTACTCAGACAAAAGTATTAGGAGATAATCAATGGACTTGTCAGGTAGGAGATAGAAAATGAGACACAGCACTTTTTTTCATACAGTGCAAATAGCCACAATTTTTTAGAGCCAGTCTGATCACCACTATAATTTAAATATGAGTAAGGCTTGCTGGAGTTAACCAGATCACAGAGGCAAGAGAACACACGTGAATTAAGATCCAGGAAGAGCATATGCAGGGAAGCAGTACCAGGCAAGTCAGCCACTGTAGCCGCTTCTTTCTGCTCCTTGCTCTGCAAGTGCAAAGCAGGACTTTCCCTGAACTCTTAGGCATGTACCAGTGCTATGGCTGCTGTTCCGCAAGGGCTCAACTGCAAAGCTGGAAATCATGAATTGCTACTGATTGAAATTAAATGAACACAGTCAGTACCAGTATCCTTTTCTTCCCTTCTATATCAGCTCTTTTTACCATTTTACTGTTGCTTTTCAAGCTCTGCCCACTTCACTGTGTCTCAGGGATGAAATTTGATCTATTTTTACTTTTTTTTTCTCTCTATACCCACAAATTATGATCAAATCATACTGCTGTTTCTTACACAAGATTCTCAAATTATTTTTCTGTCTGATCTGAGGGAAAAAACACTTTATCCCAGTCCATAGCAAAATTTCCTAGAATTTGAGTGGATCTAGAATATCACTTTAAGTTTTATATGCTTAAACTCATCAGGGTACTTAACTGCACATATGTAGGTAGCTTCACTGAACTCAAGAAGACAAATCTAACTGTACAGGCCTTGCTGTGTTTTTCTTTCCTTTGGTATATTTTTTAAGAATTCTGCATATTCTGCAGCTGCCTGTCAAGTGTTCAGTGTCAGTTATTATTGCAGAGGAACTGCAACAAGTGAACCAACAATCCATTCTGAAAGTGTGATGAACTTCAGTTTGTAAAAAGTGAAAATATTCATATAGCAGCTGACGTGTGGTTCTTGCATCCAAGCTGTCCTGTGTTGGAGCACCAGTGAAAAATCCGTAACATTTGGTTTATTTAATGACAAACTAATCTCAGCTGGATATCTTCCAAACAACTCAGTTTCATCAGTTATTTACGCACAGCTCATTTTGTTTGGCAATAAAAATAAATGAAAACAAAATTCACATAGGTTTGGAGATAAGCTGGAAACACTCTGAACCTGCCACCAGAAAACTAAACTGGAAACAGAATCCACAGTTAATGGATAGCCTTCTCCTCTATCTTCAATCTGGTTGCCACAATATCATCACTCATAATTTCTTAAAGCTCTCTTATAATCTACATTGCCTGCTTTATGGCTACCGAAATCTGTTGGAAGTTTTTTTACACAGTGATGCAATTGCCCACTTTCTTTCCTGAATTAATTTATGATGAATAGAACTTAAGAGGAGGAATAGTGCAAGAGGCAGAAAATTTGCAAGAAAGGAAAGCTGTCTTTGTGGGCTGTATCTTTATGCCTCTGTGATGCGTTTCTTTGTGGAGCTATGTGGTTCTTTTCAGATATATCCATTAAAGGGCTGCAGTGATGCAGGTATCATTAAGGGAAGCTGCACATTCACAAAAACTGCCAACAAGTATAACAGTAAATTTGGAGTTTTGGATGGTTTTACAATGATCTGTACGCCTGACCTGGCTCCAGCTGCCAAACCACCAGCTTCAATCAACACCTCATCTGCCTTCCTCCCACCTTCTAATTTCAGGTACAACAGCAATCCACAACGAATTTACTACACGAGCAGGCAATTCTCTACACTACCTCTGGCAGGCCTGAATCCCACTCATTTCCAGACGAGAGTCTTGTTTCGTGTGTTGTGCACCATGTTGGAACTGGATGGCTGAAGGATGGAGGTGAGTGGGAATTGTGGCCCATAGTGTAGGATATGGTTTCTCTTTTCCCTGTCAGAACTGTGAAGGACAACGTCAGCGTGATTCTCTGGCTACTATTTTATGCCTATTACTTGCAAGTTATGGAGTTTCCTAGATGCTTATTTATTATCAGTAAATCTTTGTTTTGCTGCCTTTACCCTCCCCTCAGCTGTAAGAGCCTGTTCTGCTCTGTCTGCTTTCCAAGCCTGTTTTTGGCTATTTGTATAATCATAATGCTTTGTAGGTCAGAGCTTTATCCAAGTCAGGCTTGACAAGTCAGGCCGAAGACAAATCAAGGGAAAAAGAATCAAAGAAAATGGTCACAGATAAGAGATACCAAAAGGAATGAACTCTTCCTCCCCATCTATAATCGGCTGGAGAACAAAATTAGACTGGTTTAGATAACAACAGGTTATAAAAATCAGGCTTGGGGTTAAAGCTTTTTTTCTGAAGACAGAAGAACAATTTACCTGAATGTGACATTTGTAATAATGTAGTTTTATGTGAGCAATTAGAGACTGAAAGAGGGAAGGCTGGCACTGGATGGACTCGCAGTCAGGCTGAAGGTCCCAGCTGCAGGTGCAAAAAGATTTCCACTTCGTCACAATGTACCATTCTGGAAAGGGCAACATTTTCCCTAATAGGCTGGTCACCTACTGGAGTTTCTCATCATCCTAATGTTCTTTACCACTTTAACAAAGACATGATCCAAAATCAATATATTTCTTTTGATGTATTTCTTGACTAATACTTTCAGTAAAATGTTTTTCAGAGATATTATCAGTTCAATTTTAAGAGTTTGCTGGAAGTGGTGCTTAACCTTTCTTGCTCTCCAGCCCACTGCCTGTGGTCAATGCCTTCATGTTAGGCTTTTGTCTTGCAAGTCTTGGACATGTAATTACATTTCCAGAACCAGGAGTAGCAGAACATCTCTCGTCCCACAGTGGGGGCAGACTGCCTCCTTTCGCCCTCTTACTCCTCTTACCAGCTAAACCTTCATTTCCTAGTTTCCATCACAGCTGCTAATGGAAGCAGGCTAAGGGGGAAGGAAATTCAAGACACAACTTTTCAGCTTAAACAGTGCAGACTTTGAGCAGATTCTATCAATTTGGCTTGTCACAAGCAACAAACAGGTAGGATTTTCCAGATGAAGTCATGTACAAACAGCACAGCAAATCAGGTTGCTTACCTGGGGAGAAAAGGAAGGCTTTAAGGGCTCAGATGGAGGTTCATGCAACACTTCCTGGTAGTTCCAGTAGGAACTTTGGGCTGTGAGTATTTCTCAAATGTGATGTGGAGTGAGGAAGGGATACATATGGAGAAAGGACTACAGAATCTGGGTACGCAGGGTTTTGAGGCAGGCGAGGGAGAAAGACAACACAGCTCTAGCTAGGAGGTCATCTCTCTCCTCCCCAAAACTTCTCACAAAATGCTATAGAACATCCAATATGCCTTACACTAGCTTTGGCATGTTCAGTCCACTTCAGCACTTGTGACCAGTACTCCCTGCTCCCAACCCCTGGTAATGTGGTTAGCATGACTAACACCATTTTATAAGGCAAGCAGCCATTCTGTGTGACCGAGGGGGTCATGTGTTCGCTCCCTGTCCCTCATCAGGCCCAGATCAAAAATCAAGCAGTTTCTGGTCATAAGTGGAGACTTTGGCCCAGAGCTGCTGCTACCCAGTCAGACCTGGGAACCTTCGGCGGCCAGGGACAGCTCCACTGTCCTCTCCTTCCTCCATGGGCTGCGTGACTCATCCTTTCTATGTTTTGTGAGTCTGGATCACGGTTGTTATATTGATACAGAGAACCATGTGTTAAGATCTGACCCGATCTGCAGAGGGTCCAGGTGATTAGAAACTGTAAGTCAAGTTGTATTACAAATTCTCTATTACGCTACTGACAGATTGTACTATATTGATTCTGCTTGTAGAAACCTTGTGCCGTTCTGATAACAAATTGTGCTGTACTAATCATAATATCCCGAGAAGAATACACAGCTTTAATTGTAGCTATGATTCAGTGCCGTCATCATCCTGCCAAGGATCCCTAACAGAACCCATCTGTCCCCTCAGTGTCAGGTGACAGCATGTTCCACTTCAGCTTCTTAGGGGCTTCATTAATGCAAGCTTCCCACCTCCTGCAAGGTTACATCTTTGTTTCGTTCCCCAGTGCCAAATCTCTACACGAGGTGAATCTTTGACACTTCATCAGCAAGGACACATACTCCCCAGGTCAGAAGTTGCACCTAAGCCTAAGGGAACCCACTGCTCTTACCTGAGTGTGTGCCATAAAGGGCTGCTACCTGCTCTGGAACAATATCTGTCATTCTGAAAAAAAAAAAAAAGGTATCTTGAGCTATCACTATCTCAAGACGAAGTTTAAATGTGCAACCTCTAATGTGCTTCAGCTCTAACCACTCATGGGTGACAACCTGAGGAGGAGGGAGGCAAGAAAACAGACATAAGCAGTAGTAACTATGTATGTCTGAGGCTAATGTTCCGATCCTAACGCACCAAAGTTAGAATTACTATCATAGCTTACCAGGGGTTTAAATGTTAGGGGTTGCCTACATCCCACATTTCTCCCTTCCAGCTACTGAATTTTCCTTAAGTTGACAGGCTTGCTAAGCAGCAGTAGTAACTATGTATGTCTGAGGCTAATGTTCCGATCCTAACGCACCAAAGTTAGAATTACTATCATAGCTTACCAGGGGTTTAAATGTTAGGGGTTGCCTACATCCCACATTTCTCCCTTCCAGCTACTGAATTTTCCTTAAGTTGACAGGCTTGCTAAGCATTCCCAGAGATGTAGTAGCTGGTCAGGAAGGTGAAGAGGCATGCCAGCATGCGGGTTCCACTCGATGAATGGAAATCCTACGTGGACCACAGAAAAATGCAGTTTCATGGGGAGTTAAAAGTAGATTTGAAAAACAAGGTTAGTTGGTCAAAACCTAGGTCTAATAGAGAAGGCTTAATCTTCTATTAGCCTGTAGCATGTATGATTTCATACCATTTCAGTCACCCTTTCCTCAAGACATTTTAACCCTGAGGACCGTTCCTGCACATGCTGCCAGATAACGGGGAATCTGTTTTTTACCACCTGTTTCTCCATGTTTTCGCCATACATCCCTGCACAGCGTTTTAGAGGGAGACACCATGCAGCATTCTGTCTGTGCCACTCTTAATCAATGTTCTCTGTCTACACTGCTCCACTCTCCCGGTGCCTTTTTTAGCGGAAGCCTTCACAGAGTCTTTTGTGTCACGACACTGCACTTGTTTGGTACCGTCCCTTGCCCTACGCCCCTACACTACGAACTGGGGCCGCTTATGATAACGTATGAACTTTCGTGGCTCCACAAACCTCGTGGGACCCCTCCCTGACAGACCGTGCTCAAGCCAGCTAAACGAGTCCGGATTACACCGGGACCAGGGCGGCTACCATCGCAGGGCTCATGGGTGC
>NW_010420431.1:92144-95639 GCF_000710305.1 Buceros rhinoceros silvestris | reverse complement strand
CCTCCCTTCCTTCCTCCCTCCCTTCTTTCCTCCCTCCCTTCCTTCACCTGCTTTCTCTCTTTGTTGTCCTCTCCTTCTTCCTTTCCCTTTCACTCAAAAACACATTTATTGGAGTGTTTGAAATTTTTTTGGAGAGGTGCTTCTGTTCTGAGGCCGGTTATTCCTTTCTGTCGGCCTTTGGGGTGTCATCAGCTGTGTGTTTTGAAGATGACTGACAAGCTCATGAATTCAGGGGTGCTATTAGAGGAACCATATCCTATGGCTCTTCAAAGGAAAGCCCTCTGTGGGAGCCAGCCTCTGACTCCTTGGCCATTACATTAGAGAATGGTTATATTTGGTTTCAAACCTCAAAGAGTCTTAGGTGGACAAGTAAACACCCCATCGCACTTGCTTCTGTCCCCAGCATGCCATGCCAGGCATGAGGCTGCTGCTGGGGCAAGCCCTTCTTGCAGCACTAGCGGTTGTCCATACCAATACGGATAAATCATCTGTCCTCAGCATCTATATCTTTGGATGGAGACAGAAGATGGATGTCTCTCCAAAGCAGAGGGAAGGATCAGCTGCCTGTGGGAAGATCTACAGCCCTCTCACTGCCAGGCATGCTCTTTTTTCTCAGCATGTATGTTTAAAGCTGAAGATGTTCCTCAGGTAGTGAGAAATTCATCCTTCCTCCTTCAGCTGTCTCCTACCCCTGCTCTCCTCCCACATGTGGTGAGAAGGAACAGCTGATGGACACCCTGGGTTCTATATAGCTTAGCACAAAGTAAGAGGAGAAAATCCATTTTCCCTTTCCCATTTCTGCTTCCCAGCTACTCTGCTCCTCTTATCTTATGATTATGATCTTATGATACTATCTATCTTTTGAACAGCAGTTGCAAAGAGCAAATCTTTAATGAAGGAGGTCAGATTCCCTGGGACTGATGATGGGCTTGGCCAAGCCCAGGCAGGGTTTGTGCTGCCTTGAGACAGGTCAGCGTGGTCTAACATATCAGCCTCATCATGCACCCCAAAGGACAGAAAACTTGACCTGAAGCACCTCAGCTGAAGGCAAAGTAGAGAAAAAAGGTTCATACGTGCTTTTCGCTGACCCTGCTCTTGAAAAGCCAAACTGATGTAAGCAAAGCCAGGTCCCTTTGGAGGTGGAAAGGGGACATGGTGGTGGGGACTACCGAAACTGCCATCTTTCATAACTCACCTCTCTCACAGCAGTGAGGCATGGCAGAGGAGGTCAGAGCACTGCACCTGCATTCTCCTTGAATCCCTCAAACCCCAACGGACTCCCTCATAGCCACCAGCCTCCCACACAAAGCAAAGACAAAGTTCTTATCCTTCCTGTCATCCCACGAGCTGGGCATGAGGCATCACGATCCTTTGCAGACTCCTCTGCCTGCGTACGCCCCTGGCATTTCTTGTTGCTTCCTTTCTCCCAGCCACCCCTGTGCCACTGCCCTCCATTTCACTCAGAAGAGAGGAAAGCAGAGCTGGTGCAAGTCCCACCATGCTCCGAAGCGCTAAGCCTCTGTCACCCACCAGCTGGCATGTTTTGTGGGATTTGCAGACCAGGGTGCCAAAGCAAGTCCTGCAGAAAGCAAACTCTTCTTTTTCTGAACTCAGTTCTGCAAGTCTCAGCTCAATTGAGAGCATGAAAAGGAAGTGAGAAAGTGGATTTCAAAAAGTGAGGGCAGTCAAAAGAAGCTCTGATGACTTTTGCAATAGGCTTCAGCCTGATACCGCTTAGCAAGTGTCTGGACACCTATAGATGAGCAGCGCACCTATGCCAACAAACTGACCACATCCAGCCATGGAAATGAGACATCTCTGTCCAGCTGCTCCTTGGGACACAGCAGAGGAAAAGACTTTGCCACCCGAAAGGACACACATCCCTCTGTCAGCATGTCCCAGCAGCAGGTCAGTTGGACCCAGCAACGTGTTGCCTGGACAGGACTCACCCATTAGACCCCTCCGGGCAGGGGGGTGAATGCTAGTAAATTTTGTGTGCAGAGAAGTGTTTCAGATTTCAGCTATTCTGAAATATTAGTGTATTTAGGGGGAAAACAAAAACATCTCTAAAGAAAAGAGAGTTATGGAAGCCTGTGTTTTTCGGGGCCTTTAAAAAACCTAAACCAATACATCTCACAAAAGCCTCCATCCAGACAAAGTGGTTGTACTTAACATTTGTAGAAGAGTAGTTTTAGGCTGAGTGTCTGCCAGACATGGCATAAACAGAGAGAGTGCCCCTGCAGCAATAACAGCTTCCATGTCAGAGAGACCAGAGAGGAAAAGGAAGAGGTGGGGAGGAAACTGAGGCACAAAGAAGTGGAATGAGTTGCTCACAATCACGCAGCAGCTCAGGGGGTCTCTGCAGCCTGTGTTTGCCCAGTCGCTATTTCTGCAGTTGAATACAGCAGCGTATTGCACGTTTGTGAGAATCCATAGGGCAGGGCATGGTTGGAACTGGGACCCGTGCTGTGATCCTGTAGCTAAACCTCGTATGTGATACCTACTGGACCAGAGTTTCCTCTTGTCTTAGGTGCCAACAGTGGGAAGCAACACACCACCGAGTATTCCCGCAAAAACACCCTTCCAAGGATTAAACAGGGCTGCAATTACTTAGCACAGCCCAAACAAACAGATTCCAGGCTTGTGGGAGCTCCCTGTTGTCAGCCATAAGCTCAAAATATTTGCTTTCAGGGGGATTACATGTGTGGGCTTGCTACTGCTCAGTGAGAATTTACCTCTGGATTCAGCGAGAGCTGCAAGAGGAGGAGTGAGGAGGAAAACCTCTGACATCGATGTGTCTGCAACAGGACAGGGCATCAGCCTGGTGCCTGCTGGGGCACTCTGGAGATCCTCAGAGACCTTGGCTCAGGTTGGCTGTGCTGGCAAGTGCATGACAGAGACAGCACGGCTGTGCTGGAGGTACCAGCCACTTCTCCCAGTTTCAGCCGCTGAAATGCCTCTGTTCAGCTCCCAAATGGGCGAAGCTGGATATTCAAGGCCAACCAGCTATTTATAAAGCAGGTAGGAGCCATCTTCCCATCTCTTCATGAAGACTATTGGGGTTTCTTTCATGGTGTCCATGCTGAAGTCTCCCACCCCCGAGCTACAGAAAAGATGCATTTTCAAATCTTTCCTGATCTTACTGTCCACAAGAGGTGATGTCCATTCCCTGCCTCTCAATCCATCCCTCCTTCAAGCTCCTCCGCTGAGGAAATGGTGATCTTAGCTCTGTGACATTCCCGATATAAATAACACACCCCAAGTGCCCCTCAAAAACCTGGCAGAGGAGAGGGTAGGGCAAAGCTATGAGCCAGTCTTCAGCTTGGGGGGGAAGGTTAGGAGCAGGATTGCAGCTCACCTTCCCAAAACAATCCCAGATGTCAGCTGAGAAGGACTGTTTCCAGCAACCTGGAGAGCTTTCAATTTGTCTTTATTATTTCCCGGTTCCCTCACCCGCTTTCTGACACTTCCCAGGTTCAGCTGCCTGCATCATAT
>NW_010420431.1:83086-91979 GCF_000710305.1 Buceros rhinoceros silvestris | reverse complement strand
CACCAATCCCCTTCCTGGAGTTTTTTCTGGGTCAGCAGCTCTCTTCTAACATCAGCTCTCTCGTGCCCACTGGGTATCGCTTGAACTGACAGACTGTCCCTTCCCGAGGGTGGTGAGACACTGGCACAGGTTGCCTGGAGAAGCTGTGGATGCTCCATCGCTGGCAGTGTTCAAGGTCAAGTTCAACGGGGCTTTGAGCAGCCTGCTCTAGTGGAAGGTGTCTCTGCTCATGGCAGAGGGGTGAAACTAGATGATCTTTAAGGTCCCTTCTAACCATACCATGATTCTATGATTCCTTGTGTTCAGCCTCAGGTTTGTTGCCCTCACCAAGGCGGTGAGAGTGACGGGGACCAGAACTCTGAGTCACTTGCCCTGCAGAGACCTGCTGGCTTCAGGATCAAGGTGTGCCAGCACACTGCATGGCAAGAAAAGGATTCTGGGATCAATGAGGTTTTACTCGGAGCCACCCTAGCAGGGTCTCTGCAAAAGCACCTCTTCTCGTGCTGGAGTTATCTGACTGGATGTTCTCTTCTGTGCTGCTTGTCCTGTCTCCCTTCACAGTCACAAGTGAAAAATGGGTCCTTTCAAGCTAAGATTCATCTCATTGCAACCTCAATGGCTCAGATAGATCAGTGAATGACAGACATGGATGCTTGCCGACCCCAGGGAGGATGGGGGGAGCTAGCCCAGCTGCAGGTGGTTGCACTACACCTTTCTAAAGTCATCAGTGGGTCTGCTTTGACTTTTCTTTGACTTTTCTTGCTGTAATTGTTTTAGGAAAGGGAAGGTCTCTTGCTTTACGTGCAGCAGAGTCCTGAACTCCTCTGTGGAATGCTGTATGTTCCCACAACCCAGCAAGCATTTGGGAGGAAAGCAGGAATCAATTTGGGCTTTTGCCTTCAGCTAAGATGTTCAAAGAAGAAAAAAATTGAAAGGGGAATAACTGTTTTGTTTTTATTATTACTATTTGCTTCTTTGAAATTCCTGCCTTCTCATAAATTCTAATGGGAAATGTACTCACCGACCTTAGAGTTCCCAACACCAAACATGATGCCAAGACACCTCCACAGGCCAGCTTTCTTTCAGGATGCCATATGGGGTGCAGCCCTTGTTCCTACAGCACAGGCTAGCAGATCGCCAGTTAGTCACAATTCATGACACACAAACATGTTATGAGTAGGGACATGACAAGCAGATAACACCACCAGGAATTCTGTTTTTCCTGGCCACATCTGTGCTGGTAAACAAAAGAAGGCCAAGGTGGAGTATCAAGCACTGTGTTGAAATTGTCTGTGATGCTCAGCTGTCAGCATGCTCCCCAGCACCATTTGGGATGGTGTCACCTAACTGTCTCCCAGAGAATGCCCAGGCACAGTCTGGGAATAGCACGTACCAGAGATTTTTTTACCTTCATGAATAAAACTGCTTCAGTCTGGCTCGCTCTGCCGTATACGCTCTTAGACACGGTTGCTCCGCTCAGCCAAATACACAGAGCCAGACCAAATAAAAGCCCCTACTGAGTCAGGAGGTGTTTGAAATAAAATATTGGAAAAGGAGCTGCTTTAAAAGTTCAGTCTGCTATGACCAGGGGAGTGTGATGTTCGCCTGTTTAGGGCTTGTAGATGGGGGTAGGAGAATGAGCCCTAAGAATTGCTTCTGTTTGGCTTTGAAGTTAGATTTGAGTTTCAAAACACGACCTTTTGGGGATCATGCCAGAGAGAAATCTATCCACTGGAGCAAGAGACACATCTCAGGACATAACACCTTTATCCCTCAGGCACTACTGACTGGCAGCAAGTTGGTCCTATAAGTGCTGCCCTGTCCAGTTTGATTAACTCTTTGCTGGAGGAGCACCAGAGTGCCAGAGTACAGACCCCAAGGTACTGTCAGGACCTGTTCTTTGTACAGCTATGGGACAGGTCTTCAAGCATAGACATGAGCTGGAGCTCATGTCCTGAGTTAGGTTAGTCTGGAGAAAAGGAGATTCAGGGGAGCGTTCCAGGTTGCAGCGAGGTGGGGATCGGTCTCTTCTCCCATGTAACAAGTGTCAGGATAAGAGGAAATGGCCTCAAGTTGCACCAGGGGATGTTTAGGTTGGACATTAGGAAAAATATCTTTACAGAGAGGGCTGTGAAGACTTGGAACAGGCTGCCCAGGGAGGTGGTGGAGTCCCCATCCCTGGAAGTATTTAAAAGACATGTAGATGTGGTGCTCAGAGACATGGTTTAGGGACCCTGAAAGCACTGGGTGAATGGTTGGATGTGGTGATCTTAAAGGACTCTTCCAACCAACATTTCTGTCATTCTGTCATCCTGTCTCGAGGCCCTGAGTTAGGTCTCCCATGCCAGCTGCAGTGCAGGGCAGACGTGCAGGCACCTTACAGCCCCTTGATATCACTAGGGAGACCCAAATGAAAAACCTTCAGGGTTCAAGATACCAGAGTCACCTCGATGGCCATGCCGTGGCTCTGGTCCTGTACTCTCTTTCTGACGGGTAACTATGAAAGAGAGAATGTTTCAGACACTGATCCAATCACGTTAAGAGTACCTATGTGTGTTTTCTGCTTTCACGGTACCCAAGCCAAATCAGAATGCACTAGCCAGGGAAACGGTCTCATAAACCTGCCCTGCTTTGGATCAGCAAAGGCAATCTGATTAACTCGGCAGCAGGGGCAAGACACAACGCCAAACTCTGTCTCAACTACCGCATCAGAGACCTCCGGTGAATTAGATCCAGAAGAGGCAGCTGTGAGTTATGGGGCTGGAATTCCATCAAGGGTTTCTGGGGAGGCCATAAACCACCAAATAGTTCTCACAACCTCCCCCCTCTTCCTGTCCACCATCCACAAATAGAATTATAGCCCCGTAATTCAAGTGGGGTCTGTTTGTCTGCAAAAGGACAAATGCAAGGAGCCATCTGTGGGGGTGTCAGGCTGTAAATCCATTCTTTTTTTCTACCAATCTTCTGTCTCTTACTTCACAGGATGGTGCTTCCAGACTATGCCCAGGTCTCCTCACTTTCCCCACCCATCCTAATCTTCTGCCTTTCATCTTCTTCCTCCTTCTTTTCCTCCTTAACAGAGACATAAAAGCAATCACTGTCTTACAGAGCAATTCACCAGTCAAATGCCGACGTTCATACCCCCTGTCTTCATCCTGGAGAGTAAGAGCAACACTCAGTCTGCTTCTCACTTCTTACCCACAACCATTCCCCACTACAAGCCATATTGCAAACGTCTAACCCATATAAACCTTCTGAATGAAAGGGCTGTCCTGGTTCTTTTCATATAAGACCAAACAAAGTAGTTTTCCTTAATTGCATTCTTTGATGGTTTCGGTGATAAGAGGCGGTGAAGGGGGTCACCGCTTTTTATTTTTGCTGGCATTTACACGCAGACATTCTGCTTGCAAAACAGAAAACCAGTCTGAAACATTTCAGCATTACAAGTTAGACAAGTTTAAGTGATTCCAACCTCAGTCTATTCATGGGCCATTTTGGGCAGCCTGAACTTCAGAGGTGGTCCATCCTTCCCAGATGGTTGATAAACATCCTTCAGTGGTTGATAAACAGCCAGACTGCGAATCCCTTGTCAGTGAAAGCCTGCAGGCATCATAAAATACCCTCAGCACAAGTTCAGAAAGAGGAAAGTAAATCTGAGTCAAAGGTTGGATCTTCCGGAAAGGAGGTGATTTGCTTAGGTCAGACATGAAGTTGAGACTAGAACCTGCTTGTCCAAAGCTCAGATGATGTGTAAGATCACACCTCTTCTTCCCATAGACCAGCTGGTCAGTGTGCACAGATAAGAAAAAATGAGCATTGAGCACTTGACCTTATATCAACATCCCCTCTTCTCCTTCCACCAGAACTTTTACAACTCACTGCATTTAGGAATATGAAGTGATAGATCGAGAAGCGCAGCCTGGAAGTGCTGGACATCCATACATGAGAAATGGCAGGACACCATTTCTCACTAGCTCAGAGATTTCTGAGCCTTCCCTGTCATTTTCATTACCTTCGCATATTTTATGATATAAATGATCGCAAATTCCCTGCACAGTCAGGAGGGAGTTGTACCGATGTCAAACCACAGCAAAATCAGTGGCACACTTGTCATGTTTATTTAAGCCAAATTGCCTTAATGCTTATGTGAGTTTAAAGCTGAAAGGCCAAACAGCTCACCTGTTCTGACTTCGGCAGCAGCTGCAGAACCCTTGGAAAGGCTTTTTCTGACAAGCAGTGAAATTTTTGAGGGCACCTTGTGCTACTGACACTGAAAACACACTCTTAGCACACTGAGAAAGGTGTTTCACCAAACAAATATACTCCAATGCAAATACATGTAGGGTCATACGTGGGCTTTAAGCCAGTAACGTAATTCTGAGATTCAGAGATTTCTCATGGAAGAACAGGTTATTGGTCAGTGCACACGAGAATGATACTTCTCCCTGGCTCCATAAGAAAGGAGATTTTCAACGGCAGGTAAAGACACGCCCTGATTTTTTTTTTATATTTAAATATTCTCCTACAGGTGTTTTTTTCTTTTTCTGCTAGTTTGGCCAACCAGGATAGCAAGGTTTGTCATCTGAACTCCTCCTTTCTTAGTCAGATGGAATCCTTGAGGGTTGGTCTTTGCTGGGTTTTTTTGATTGTTTGGTTTGGATTTTGTTTTCCGCCCACCTCTGAAAGTTGCTCCATGACTAACTCCAATGTCTTCCTGCTCCTCACTTGATGCTTATTCAATGTTCCCCCAAGCTGTCTCATGGAGATAACTGCAGTAGTGGCTGACTGTGCAGGGCTCTGCTGCAATCACATTCCAAAAATCACATACTAAAATTTTACAGAGGAAGAGGGGGAAAGAGAGAGACAGAGAAAGAAATTGATTGAGCTAACGAATGAGAGCCATATAGTAAAACCTGAAATGTTATAAGACAAAACATCTGGGGGGAAAAAATTGATTAAAACCACTCCAATCTTTTCAAAGAGCCAACTCATAATAAATCAGCAAGTGTCTTGGTGAATCCCAGCAGAAAAAATACTTTGCAAACTGGATTGTGCCCTGCGATCAGCACTGTGGTGTTTCATATATATGTGTAAATTCTTTAATTGCTAAGATTACCCCATGTAATATTTGATAATTCTGCCCCTTTGGGAGGTTGATTGTAAGGGAAAGGCACAAAACATTGTTGCAGATTTCTCGCCTGGGGAATTGCCTCAGGGACTTGTTTAGTTTTTTGCCTTGTTATTTCTTACCCCCTTTGGTAATCTTTCTTTTTTCTTCCTTTGGACAGAATTTCAATTAGCAGAAGGATAATGTTATCAGGAGACACTGAATATCCTTGGAGATAAATCTAGCTGGGAGTCAATGGAATATCTGAACTACCTGACAGCAGAGGTCCTGTAAAGCTTAGATTACTCTTTAAAAAACCATAACCAACCAACCAAAACAAACCAAAATAACCCAGCAAAACAGAACAAAAAATCAGTTTGTCTTTCAGAGAGGGAATGAAAGAGGTGGGAGGAGGTTGCGTTTTGAATTGCTATGTTCAACTGCAAAGGAGGATAACAGAAGAGACAAGGACACCCAATTTGCTGGGTCTGACTAAGCAACTGTCTAAACAGCCACCTTTAAGCCTGTTGTGTGTTTTCATCAGATGACTGGAAGAGTTTTTTGTTGAACATTCATGCATGAGAGGGATTAAAGGGTTGAAAGAGGCCCATGAAAGCTACAGGAACCTACACAGAGAACTGGACACTGAGATGTGCTCTAGAGCAGCTATGCCCTCAGCACACAGGAGGGTTCATTTGCTTTTCTGGTGTTCACCAGCTTTTCTGGTTCTTAAAACCCAAGAGTTTCAAGGAAAGGCAGCCTTCCCCATTTTTGCATCTGATCCTGCTGATGCTTCACTTGTGGAGGATGTTAGAAACAACACCACGTCCATGGTGACTGGGTGATGTAGCTAAAGGAGGACAGTTTTCAGAATTTGCATGGGATTTCAGATTCCACCTGATGCCTCTAAACTCCCTCATGTGTTGGACAGCTCTTCAATGAAATTTCCTTCCACTGAAAGGTTAGGCTTTGTCTTGCTAGTTAATCAGAAACTGGTATTGTTGTTGATATTAGTGGGAGGTTGAGGAAAAGATCACCATGGCCCTGAAACAAATTCTGTATGCTATGGACAGCTAAGATGTGTTAGTGTTCTTGAGCATGGGTATTTCCTAGGGAAAGGTGAAAGGAATAACAATAAAACTTTGGAGGAGCTAATGTGATGGGCCAGTTCTCATGACCTACATTTCTCCTCCCTTACACCTCCAGTTGAAGGGACTATATGTTAAGCCCCAACCCACCTGAGCAAGGAGCACCTGGCCCAAGTGTTGGTGTCACCTCTCAGCAGTGAGGCATGAAAACATGGATGAGAGAAGGTCTATCTGGACCTTCTCAGTGCTATCTTGCAGGGCCATATCTATTTTGAGCCCCCATACTTGATGCAACCAGAGTCAAATGAGCATGCAACCACCAAACAAGATGGCTGCTGAGATCCTCATCTCAGGCCCTGGTGGCCTTAAGTGCTTTGATACCTTCAGAAGAATGAGCAGGAGCAGATATCCTGTGATCAGAAGACTCTGACAGCACACAACTCTGCCATCACCTTCAAACCGCTGGCCTTTCTCATTCACCTGGCGTGTTTAGAAATGGTGCCTAACAAACATCTGGGCGTGAGGCACTGCAGGCCTGTGACTGCTGCTTGAACCCGGGGCTGGAGAAGCTGTTGAAGGCTTTCAGAGATAAGACACATATGGCCCAAATTCCACCAGCCCCTTTATCTGCTCACATCTGGTCATCTTCAATGCGATCTGTTTGCTGCAGCACAACTGCTGGCTGATTGCGAGCGGCCTCGGCAGTGCTGGGCTTAGGGACATGCTGAGAAGGCCCCTGCTAATCTATTCCAGAGGCTCCAAGGAGCTGTCGATGTTCCTTGGCGATGATTTCAGATTAACTTGGGCCGTGCAAAGTAAAAGATGCCATCGACCGGCCAAGATGATCTGGCAGTGACAGCAGGAAGCAAATATTCTAGGAGAAAGGGCTGATACCACCGCTGGAACCACTGCAGAGCTGACTCCAGTGAAGAAGGGTATAGACGGGCATGTTTTGTGACCCATCAGGAGGTAGGACTTCAGGTCCGGACTCCAGCTCTGTAGGACATCGTACATAGTCTATTCTCCTTTAATTGCAGTATCACAATTAAAACAGGCAGAACAAACAGTCCTGGCTTCTCTCAGCAATTCAGAGCCTAAAAATCTTGTTCAGAGAAGCTCTGGAAACCACGTGACTAACAAATATTCGGTTAGGAATTTGACCTAATTCACAGAAAGAATGCTGAATGCTCAGTCTGTGGGATGAATTAGACCTCCAAAATAATCTGCCTAGTCACCGGATAGAAGCCTGCATGGGGCTAGCAGGAGTTGCTGAAGGATGAATTCTTTCCTGAGACTGTTCTCAGGATGAAATTCTGGGGTCTTTAAGCTCAGCAGGTATTTCCTGGTGATGGGGTGAGAATCTCTCTACGCCTTCATCTCTGAAGAGGGAGGGCAAAGCGTAACTAAAAATAGTGGCATCAAAGGGAAGGAAATCACTCTCTTCCAGCACGCAGAGAGAATGTACTGATCTGGAGAGATACTGTCAGCAGGACAAGATTGCAGACAAGGAAGATTTTGGAGTTTACCCATAGGCCTGAGCCGGTTATTGGGATCCAGGGGTTGTCTTAAGCCCACCATTAACCCTTCAGGCACTGCAAAGAGAGTCCAGCTCAACCATCATTGTTCCCTGCTCCTGCTGGCAACCTCCTCTTGCTGAGAAAAACCTCTCAGACTGCCCCTTCTCAGTGACATGAGGGGAGGTGACAAACTCTTTCCAAAACTAGGAGACCTGTGAGTGTTAGTGGAGCAATATTTCCTTTTCCAGTCACAGCGCGATCCCTGGAAATTATTCCTGTTGTCTGCCTTTATCCACCTGTACTAATACTTCCTAGAGATCACTCCAGGAAAGACTTATGGAAATTGCTGTAAGTCATCTGCAGTGGGAGCCTTGCAGAACCAAATTACCTCAGCTTGGCTCCTCTCCTTGCTGACTCTCCTGCAGTGCATGGAAACCCCTTTCAAACTCAGTGCATTCAAGCCCAAGTAACCTTGATGGATCACTTTGCTCTAAGACGGAAAATATTTCTGAGTGTCTTAGAAAGAAAGGAGCTGAGACAGGACCTTAAACCTCGGACACCATCTCTACACTGACTTGACCATGGAGTCCAAACTAGCCAACCATCAACATCATAAAGATACTGTGCACAGTGGCCTCTGGAGTAAAGAAGATGCCTACCCTGCAGAAGGCACTTGGGACCACACCAGTTACGGGGTGGACACACCGTACTTGTTACGGCCAGTCCTCTGAGGCCAGCTTCATTGGAGGCAATTTCTCCAGTCCATCCTAACAAAGCTCAGATCAGAGGTGACCTGGTGATGGAAGGCAGATCTAGTCCACAGGCACCCAAATCAGAAAACTGCCTGCAGGCTGTGTCTTAGGGAAGGAAAGAGGAGGTTTGCATCTGTTCCACTTGCCATGGGGTGAAATTATGCAAGTCTCAGAAGCAGCAAACCAAAATCAAAGGGAAGAAAATTAGGAAAAGAGAGAAGAATGGAGAAATGGGAATACTTTATGCTAGGGAATTGCTCCAGGGCTTACTCTTCCTTGTGCTAAAGCTTTCAAGTCCACAGCACGCTGGGGCATGGCACGTTTCTCCTCTTCCCTGTCTTGTAAACTGATCCATTAGCTCTCTTCTGGCCCTTATACACGACATCTTGGAAGAGGATTAAAAATATCCCTTCAGTGGTCCAGGGAAAG
>NW_010420431.1:74718-83010 GCF_000710305.1 Buceros rhinoceros silvestris | reverse complement strand
GGAAAGAGGTGGGCTAGTCCTAGCTATACCCAGCATCTTGAAGTCAGGTGGGGCAGGTGATTTGCCTTCTCCTTGTTCTCATATGTACTGGAGCCACATCAGTTTCAGATGCAAGGTCAGCAAGAGAGTAAAGGTAGAGTCTTTCTTCTTGTTGCATTACTCCAGCTTTTTTTTTTTATCCTTTGCTGGGCTCAGAGGAACCTGCACACCCATAGTACACAGCCTCCACCTGCAGCTGATTTCAATAATCCTCTCAAGTGCCCTGAGGTCACAGGAAAACGTGTTCTGGCTGTGAGATATCTGTGTACCCGCACTCCTCCAGCTGCCCATAGCACCCAAGTGCAAGCTCTTTATCCGGGAATGGTGGAAACTTGTCCTTTTCCTGCCCAGTAACACATCCCAAAGGCCATCTTCACCTTCCCAGAGCCCATCTCAAGCCAGCAGAGAAGAAATATGGTGCACACTGGTACCCAGCCTGTCCCACCCTGCACTCTTTGGTGTGCAGACTTCCCCTTCTGTCTTCTTGCTCGTTCTCCCAGCTGAGGCCCCATCTCAGCTTTCTGGCCTCCTTACCTCATTATAAAATGAAATGCAGTGTGCCCTTTCTCTTGCAATAGATCCTGAGAGTAAAGGGTCTGTTACTGCATGTCACACGCCGGACAAAGACTTGGTACACTGTGGCAATCCTGAAACCACCTGCTCTTGCCCCACAATATTAGAGAAGGGTCACTATTCCCAAATCCCTTCCAAATGAACAACGAGATCTCATATCACATTGACACCCCTATCACCTCCTTCTGAACACAAGAAGTGATGATGTTTAATTCATCATCAAGGCTGATCCCTCAGCTGCCTTCGGCAGAAGTAAAAATGCCAACAGCCCCACACAGGGTTGTGAAGGGTTGGTGAACACAGGGTTGGTGAAGTTGACCCGGGATACACGTGAAGCAGAAACTTGTGACTCTCTGCAACCAGAAGCCAGGCAGATAAACCAGGGTGTTAGAAACGGTTTAGCAAGTGAAATCCAAGAATTATCCTGCTTTCTCTCTTCCTCTGTCATGGATGGCTTTGCAATGAGAAACAACAACAGAAAAGGAGAAAGCAAATACAGTTCACAACAGTCAGCACTGTATATCCGGAGAAAGAGACAGGGCATGATCAGCACCTTTGGAAGCAGAACAAAACCCAAAATATATGGGACCCAGAAGGTTATACGACATAAAATTCTCTGGTAAAAAGTTCTGCTTCAAACTTTACCGGGTCCTCCCATTCCTTCCCACACAGCTTTGCTCTCTGCCCAGGGCGTGTGCACTGCAACAGGGCTCCTCTTTCACACTGCAGTGTTTTGAATACTGGAAATACTACAGGCACTTGTACTAAGAGATCTGTCCTAGCTCAGTGGTCACAGTCCAGAAAAATTGCCAGGAGTGGGTGACAGCTAAGAGAAGCCCCGTGAGGACAACGAAGATGACAGCAGTAACACTGGAGAGGGTGTGTTTGCCTTCCTTGTTCAGCCTCAAGAAGCAAAGACTACTTTTCCCTCACGAACAGAAAAACCTGTTTATTTCCCAGAGAGGAAAAGGAGAGGAATCCATTTGCACCAACATAGAAATGTTTCAGTGTTTGCTAAGAAATTGCCAAAGAAGTTTGCTTCCGGAATGGTTATATGCTTTTTAGGTAGATCCACAATATTAGCGAGGACGCATAACACCCGTGCAGCCTGTGGAGATCAAGGAAAATGGTTTCCCCAAGGAGCCCAGGCTCAGGTGTAGCACAAGTGGAGGCAAACAGACTTGTAAGGACTGACTGCTTGAAACATGTTGATTGGCTCTTGGGAACATCAACAGTAGCAGATCTCACGGGCTTTGAGCCCTCCAGTCTAGCGGAGTGAGACGAGGCTGGGTGGGAGGAAGGTGAAAGCACAGCTCAGGTGATGGGTTGACACAATGGTTTTCACCAGCTGAAGAGCCGATAGTTTCTTGGGTGCTACAAGCTGGGTCTTTTGGACATCGGTATCAGAATCAGACTCACTGGAACCCACTTCACATTCAGCTCACTTTCTAGGGGTGGATCCAGAGTGTTTTCCTTTTGCTGGTGTTTCACACAGCTTCGTTGGGTTTCCTAGTTGTCTCTCAGCAAGGAAGCTGCAAAGGACTCCACTGGGTTCATGGCCATTAACTTGTTCATTGTAGACCACAAGCCACCTACAGAGCTCATCCCCTGCAACATCTGATGCTTGGAGATGCTGAATTATACATTGTTTTTAGTAGCCAAGAGGCCTCCGACAGCCAAATTGTGCAATTTGATAAACTCACATAGCCTCCGACACCTTCTTCACCTCTGAGAGATGCCTCACCATATATACGCTGAATTATAATGTATATGTAGTTTCCCCACCTACAGTTTTCTTTACTGAGTGCACTTTATGCAGCTTTCATGAGTTTCCAGTGCAGCAAACTGTTTCAATCCTTTCTCGTGCTCTTAAATTGGGCACAAACGTTTCATGCGCTTTCAAATTTACAGCCCATCACAGGCATCGGGTTTATAACTCACAGGGCTTAAACTAGAACAAAATTGATAAAATTACACAAATCAAGTGGGTGCTGAATTATTGGGTAGTAATTTATAAAAGTTGACAAAACCACTATTTCTGGTGTCAGAGCAGCTTTACCAGTGTTTCAAAGGAGTAACAGCTTTTTGGTCTCTAGAGAAATGCACGGCATACAGAAAATTAAGGGCAAATCTCACATACTGTTTGGAAAAGGAAAAAAATTGCGGAAGTAACAAGAGGCAGCTTTCTTCTGATGTCAGATTAATTACACCTTCCTACGGCTTTCACAAAAGAACAGGGAGGTATAAGAGTGTTATGTGCTGCTTGTATGGTGTTACAGGCGGGATCCATCCTGTGTACGGCATCCAGCGCTGGTTGTGATTGGGACCGGTAAATGCTGTTATTATCATTAATAACCATCAGGATCGCTGAAATGGAGGCGTAACAAGCCTGCTGTTGCACTGCAGTTGCTTGCACGGCGTGCCTCATAGGAAAGAGAAAGAAAAATGTCTCACGTATGATGCGAGCACCTCTCACCATGAGGATTTTGTCATTCTCTATTTAGTAAGCAGTTGAAGAAGCGCAGGATTTTCCTGGCCAGCTTTTAGCAAGTTAGCTTGACATTAGGAAATTTCAGAATTTTGTGTTTCTGTTCGCTAAGATCATTTCCAGGTCCTGGTTCCCCAAACTGTCCTCGCTATGTATGTGTTAGATCAGTCCCAGTTGCTTCACAAATGAAGAATTCAAGGGCTGTTCACTCAGCAGAGCTCTTATACCCAGCTCTGTTCCCCAGGTTTGGCTCCCTCCTCCACACAGTCCCAAACTATCCTCACAGCTCCTCATCCCACAAAAGGCTCACACACTTATGTCAGGCACTTAGAATTATTTTTAGCGAGATTCTTCCAGTTCAATCTCAAGGCCACAGAGTGCCATAGCCAGTGCTGTGGTAGGTGATAGCCCGGGAGGGGCTTCCCCAAATGATGTGGACGTGACCTTCCTGCACCACGGCCACCACTCCCTGGGGCAAATACCTGCAGCACTGCAAATGCACCCACATTTATTTGGCATTCTGGCTTAGCAAGATACTGGCAACCTGCAGCAATTGGCTTTTATCAGCCTGTGATATTCACCTGCCTCTCCCTCTTGTGAGGCTGAGACAGGGTCAGACACATCACTGATATTGTATCGGTAAGCAATATTGATACCTCAGTATCACTCTTCTTCTTGCCTTGTGTTATCCCTGACATTCACCTGGACTCAGCACTCTCTCAGCTCCATTTCATGCCAGCCCCTCCGACAGCTTTCCCCCACACCACCCACATCCCCTGCACCTCTAGCAGCTGCTCATATCTCCGGTCTCTAGCAAATGGTCTTCTTCTTCTTGGCTACCATCTCTAGTTACCATTTCCCCAGCTCCACAACATGTTGTAGCTGGTGTCCATGAGAGGTTGGGAAGGGATGTTGCACATCCATGCAGTGGTGAAGTTTTCTCCTGGAGTTGCCTCCTTCCCCCACGGATGCTTCATGCACTATTTATTCCTCCTCTGTCCTCAACCCCCAGGAAAAGTTACCGTAAGTCACTGGCTGGGAACAAGGCGAGCTCTGAAACCTGCCACCATCCATCATGGTGGCAGACGCGCTGCGGAAGGGCTTTGTGGCACAGTGCCAGGGCTAATGGCCTGAGACGCTGCTCACTTGAGCTCTCAGCTGCTTTCAAGAGCGGGCACGGATGCTAATTGCAGTTTGCTCTGCCTTCGTGAAGGAAGGAGGGAGGTCGTTCAAGGGAGTGGGGATGTGTTTAATGGTGGAGCTTGGTTGCAAAACTGCGACACTGCTTCAGCCGTTTCCAAAACAAGACTCAATGGCTTGAAATTCCTCCTGTGTGCCTCATGAGAGCTTGTGGTTTGGGGTCATACTCCTATCCAGAATCTAGGGCTTTTCACTGGATGACCATGTCCCCTCCAGCGGTGGATTGCCAAGCAGCAGGACAGGTTCTTCTCTGGTTCGTCAAAGGAGATGGAGTAAGTGACCTATAGGTCTGGAATAAAACCACCTAGATCCTCTGGACCTGGAAATATTTCTCTCTGAGGTCAGACTTCTCTAGTCTAGCTTCCATTGAACATCCCATAATATTTCTTGCTGATTCTGAATGCCTATTCACCTCTGAAGGCCTCTGAAGCCATTAGGAAACACTGACAGGACTAAGTAGAGACTGGTTCGCTGGATGTGGTCTTTGCTGTCTGTAGCTTTGTCTCCACACAAAGCCAGGCAGAAAGTGTTTCTTTTCTTCCCTATTTTATTTCCTTCTTCCACAGCCTTCAGATAAATACTGTTATACAGCGTTTATTTCTTAAATGGCCTGTCTTGCAGAGGGAGAAATGATCTTGTCAAAGCTGAATAAAAACCCATTTTCGCCATGAATCTGTGAAGCAACAGAAATGTGAGGGAACTGCCATGGTACCAAAATGTACTGCCTTCAGAGTCCATTCCTGCACTCAGCCTGACGGCTGCCCTCCATCATCTCAGCACCTGGGAATTTATCTAATCATCATTACTGGCACTTCCCCTGACGTGTTCACAGATGTATTTGCTGCTCCTCACTTGCACGGACAGATTGGTTATTTCTAACATGGGCTTGGGATTGATCCCTTGCAATCGTGTCCTCTTCAGAGAGCTTGGAGAGGAGAAGTCTTTGAGGGATCCCAGGAACTGAGTTCATCTTATGTGAGTCAAGTGAAAACATGGAGATTTCCTTGGCCTTCCAGGCAGCATGTGTCTAGTGAAACACAATTCCTCTGGTCTAGTATAAAAATTATGTGAATGGAACCGGGTCTGTAGGAGGTCTTCTGCATCATGGAGCCATCAGAGCCAGTGTCCAGCAGCCATTCATCAGAAGGGTCCATCAAACAACTGTCCATTTCACTTACCACAAGCCACGGAAGACTCCCCAATACCTTCAGGTGACATTAAAAGGCTGTAACACACCATCTGAAAAAAGGGGTATCAGGAGAGTCCTGTAAACCATAAAGAAAACTTAGCTTAGGCAGACAAACCCTTCTATGAACCCAGCTCAATAGAGTGACAGTGTGCACCTACACACACCCTGCCTACTGGACCTTCCATCTTCCTTTACTGGTGTTGAGGCAACAGCTGTGACCTGCAGAGGAGGCAGACGTGTAGCAGCTGAGGTTGCTGCGAGCAGAAGCCCTTTGCATCACTAAATACAGAGGCAGCCTCTCATAGAATCACAGAATCACAGAATCATCTGGTTGGAAGGGAACTTTAAGATCATCAAGTCCAACCATTCACCCAGCGCTTTCAGGGTCTGTAAACTATGTTCCTGAGCACTACATCTACACATCTTTTAAATAATTCCAGGGATGGGCACTCCAGCTCCTCCCTGGACAGCCTGTTCCAAGGCTTCACCACCCTCTCTGGAAAGAAGTTCTTCCTGAGATCTAACCTAGATCTGCCCTGGCGCAACTTGAGGCCATTTCCTCTCATCTTGTCACTTGTCACATGGGAGAAGAGACCAACCCCCACCTCTCTACAACCTCCTGTCAGGTATGATTCTATAAATGTCAGATCCACACCTGCACCCTTGTTTTCTGTTCCCAAAAGTCACAGGAGCCCCACAGACCACGAAGATTTCTTTGTTCAGATGAAGCCAACTTTCATCCCAGCTCCAAATTCTGTTTGCATCCACTGCCAGACTCAGACCTCCCTCCTGGAGTTGGGATTGAGGGGAAAAAAAAACAAGGGAGAAGTTAGAAACACTTAAAAGCAATTTAACCAGAAAGCAACTTTTAAATGAAGCCATTTAAGGCCAGAGCCTCCCAGCAGCCTCCCTGCTGAGCCCACTGCAAATCATGGTTCAGGACATCCCTGAACTAGCAGGGAAGATGCATTAGCCACTAATGTCCAGAGCATGATTAATCTTTCCCTCCTCATTCTGATGCTGCTGCAGTGGCAACAGATGTTCAAGAGCCTTCTGGCAGTGACAGATCCCTGCGTGCTCCTGACTCCTTACCAGGCAAGTAATGATAACAGTCACAGATTCCCAGGGCTGTGTCAGCTGGATTCTTTTTATTTTTTTTCCCCCTCTAGAAAATTCTGCATATATTATGGAAAGTTTCTTTATGAGATATGACGTGCTTGAAACACACATTGACTCTGTCTGAGAGTTCACATGGGTGGATCAGAGAGCTGGGAAAAACACCCTCCTTTCTGAGCATCCCAGCCTGGATCTTCCCAGTGGAGGAGCAGAAGGAAGGTTGTATCAGAGCAACGGGACCTGTGGCTGGTGTATAAAATGGATCAGTGAAGTGTGCTTCACATGATGTGACAGATACACAAGGATGGGAACGAAGGACCTGTGTTCTACGTTCGACCATAATCTTATTTCGCAGCAGAACAGTGAGCTCACGGTCAATCCTGCCACTGACAGGTGAGCAGGGAGCTTTCCTTGCATTGCCCCTGCTGACATCGGAGCACAGCTGAACACCTGCAGCGGAACTGTGCCCGTGCCCACTGGGAGGCTGTGGTCACCATACACCGAGTAAGCGGTGGGAGAAGCCGTTCCCTAGAAAGGGGCAGTGACCAGCGCTGCAAGATGAGTAAGTTCTCAGTATGCCCCTTGCTGCTCCTCTGTCTTGCTTTCTCCGTTTATAAACACAGATGCTAATCTTCCTCTGCAAGGCCGGATGTCTTGGCATCAAGACCAGATGGAGCATTCTGATCCTGTCTGACCTCCAGAGAAATCTGACCACTCACTCCTAGCCCAAGAGCTAGAACATGAGACAGGGCAAAGTTTTTAGATCACTCTACCTATAAAGATCTCAAGGGCAGAAGCTGCCCACCGCCGAGATGATTCGTTTTGCTGATGATACGTACCATCAAAAAAACATTGCAGGTTTGTTTCTTATTTTCACTTTAAATCTTTCCACCTCTTCCTTCCTACCGTTGGATCTCATTTTGCCTTTGTCTGCCAGCTGCATTCAGACATAACTGTCAAGAGCCTTCAGTGGAAAATCCTAGAGCTCCTCCTCCTCAAACGCGCTCTGTTTACAAATTAGCAATGAACTTATTTATCTAGCACTACAGAGCTGCAACCCCTCCTCGACAAACAAAGTCACTCAAAATTCTTCCCGCTTCTCATATTATATCGAGCAAGGTGTATCCCACTGTCAGAGCTGAAATCTTAGCAGGGATGATGAGAAAAATATGCCCCATACTCTACTGGGCATGCAAGCCTGAGAGATGTGAGACATGTCGTGTGCATGTAAAATATTTCTGGGATCCACAGACAGAACAGAGATATGGAGAAGGGCAGCGGTGAAGCATAAGGGCACCAGAAGCCCTCTTTGCTGAGACTGTGGAAGACAGTCTCTTTCTACAGATGTTGCTATGTGTCATTTTACTTCTAACACTCATTCAAAGAGGATAATGACAACAGGGCTCATCCAACCTGTCTTTAGCCAAATCCAGGGCACCTGACTGCATCCTGTCCTTGGCACTCTCTGTAGTCAACAGCGAGTACTTTTGAGTCATGAAACCAGAACCCTCATCCACTCCACCAGCTGTAAAGGCAGCTCAGGGTGACAATCCCAAAGAGAGATGCCCATCCACTAGATGCCCACATCCAGCCAGAGACATGTCAGATGGGTACTAGGGCTGCACAGAAACCCCAGGGTTGTGAAGCAGATGAAAACAGAGAAAGCAGCATCTGCAGAGAGCAGGAA
>NW_010420431.1:57910-74586 GCF_000710305.1 Buceros rhinoceros silvestris | reverse complement strand
GAATGCACATCTCTGAGGCACAGCTGTCTTCGCTCATCTCAAGGGGTTGTTAACTCCAAGCTGTGTTACATGTCATGATTGCCAGTTGCTTCGATGCTGATTAAAAAACATATAAAAGGAACTTCCGTGAGCTGAAGTTGTGCTAGCAGTGCTTCATTATGGCATGAGAAGCGATGGATCCTGTCTTATGCATGATCTTGGGAATAATATCCAACCTCTCCCATCTGTTTACCGCTCCATGTACACCCCGATAACTGCCTCTTCCTCTCTAACTGATGTGAAATTGAGTTTCTTTGCAGGTCAGCACAATCTTGTGTCGTGTTGGTAGGGAGGAAAATGCAATGTGCAATTTGGGACATCCATGTTCTAGAAAATAATTTATCCTGGAAAAAGCCCAGCGAAGAGATGATCAGCTGACCGAGAAGCAGCAAAGCCTATTTTAGGAGAGAAGACTCACCACATTTCATTTCCTGAAGCAAATTATCACTCAGAAAAATTTCACTGGGCTGCATAAAAACTAGGAAAGGTGGGAAAACATGTTCAGCTATCTGACAGGGAGGACAGGACTGCAGAGACCATGAACACATAATGAGAGGTCAGAGAGCTTGTGAATAAACTTAGGCTGAAAATTAGGAAAAAGGAGTCAGACTGTCAGAACCAGAAGGATTAGAGTATGCTATTAAAGGAGGAGATAGGACAAGAAACCAAACTACTTAGATGGAGCTTGATGCCTTTGTTTAAGAGATTATGTATCATACCTCTTAAAGCAGCACTGGACCACAGCATATCATTGGTCTTGTGTTCCTAAAATCACCACTCTTCCCTCCGCTCCATCCTCCATGTAAATATGCTCAATAAAGGAGGCAGAAAATGTACAGCAGCAGAACACAGCCTGGGAGAAGTCAGCCCAGTGCAGAGGTGAGGTTTAGCACCGAGGCTTGGGAGGAAGAAGCGGGTAGAAGTGTCTCACATCCCAGACGATTATCTGATTAATGCTTAAAGCCAGAGGGAGTCAAAGGGAGGACTTTGTAATTCCTAGGCCACTAATCTCACAATCATTTAACAGCTATGAGAGAAAGAATCTTTCTTTTTCCACGAGGGGGTCTGGCTGAAAAATGCGACAAACCAACCAGCTATTAATTAACTTTATGAGTCAGCTTCTCTCTTGCTGTGCCATTGAATTCATCGTCCAGCCCAGCCCACAGCACCATTTCTACTGCCCTTTTCTGTTTCAAGAGCAAATGTGCTTTCATACCTCCCTGTCAAGCCTTTTCTTAGCACCCTAACACTTCCGGCATGCTCCTGTCTACCTTCCAACACGACAGAGATCTTATTGCCGGTTATTAGAAGACATTTCTCCTTCTTCTGACCTCTGTGGTACCAGCTCATTCATGCAGAGAAAGTGGATGCATATCCTATTATCTCTTGAAATATTTTATAGCCTATGTTAAGGCTTCGGGCTCTTTGTATTTTGCACCCAATTTTTGAATCACAAAACTTCTAAGGAGAAAGTGCTGGGGTGTTTGTTACCTTAAAATTACCCTAACCTCCAGAAGAGAAATAAAAATAGTTATTTAGGAAATCTAAGCTAGACGATACAGCCAGCAAAAAACGAACAGGGAAAAAAAAAACAAAAAAAAAAGACGAATCGGAAATGTACCTTGAATTTAAATGGTATGAAAACTCTTCTTTTACTCTGAATGGCTCAGCTAACAAGATTTCCACACCATTCTTAATTCTTGGAGGTACCATGACAGAAGACGCTCTAGCACTGATGCCCATAATCCATCTTTGGGGATATTAAAACTAAAACTTTCCGATGAACTCACACCTCCTGAAACACAAATCCACGGGAGATCTGCTTTGATCAGTAATGCCATTCAAAAAGATACTTCTTGAGATGCAATGGGCAATATCAAGGACTAAAACTTCTGGTTTCCCAGCGATGTTGAGTTCGCATCCTGGCACGGGTCATTTCAGCATCTGTGGCTGTTCTTATAGTACCTGTGTCAATCATTCATGGCAGAAGATTAACCCACTAGGCAAGAGTAGTTCTTCCTGGCTGGGTGCGTCTACACAATAGGTTAGACTTGAGTCTCTCCTGCACAGGGTTGTTTCTCCTGTTGCAGGCTCAGGAAATGTTCCTTGTTGAGGCTGTCGTGCTGCTGAGCAGCACAGCTATCTGTCCCAGTGCTAGAGAAATAAAAGCAACTTGTCCATTCTCCTTGTGCTGCCAACAAGCACCAACCTCAGCTGAGCTAGGCTTGTCAGCTTGCTTGCCCAGTGGTTAGGCTGCTGGTTTCCAGCTCCTTGGCACTGTTGTTCCTGGGATGCTGGCAGGCTGCCCTCTGTTGTGCTAACCTCTAGCACACAGTTAATTCAAGTCATCACCAGTCCTCATCCATCCATGCACTGAACAGCTGACTGCTGGTCACCATTCAGCTTGGTTCCCGTATGTAGATGTGGGTTTCACACACAAGGCACACTAACACTACCACAGCAGAGGAGAAACGCAGGCTGAAAGACAAAGATGTAGACCCCATTGCCCCCGTGAAACTATCTTTCTAAGTCTATGCTCATAAATAAAAGACAACTGAATACCAATTTGGCAGAAAGTCAGAGAGTGCTACACTCAAAGTCTTTTTAAGGGCCAAGGGGACATGCCATACATCTGGAGCCAAGAACCAGTTTTAGACTCCAGTCAAAAGGAAACAAGCAGCTATTACAAGCCCAGGTACAATGGCACCAACACAGTTCACGGTAGTACAGAAAAGTCTCAATAATACCCTTAAAACTATTACAGAAGAAAATTTCCTATTATCTCCTCTCTCCTCTGATGTGGTGTTCACTCTGCCACCATCCCTCGAGGTGCTGGAGAGGTGGTGGTGCTGCTAGACACCTCCAGCAGAACCTGCAGTCGTTGTCATCCTGAGGTCTTCTCTGGCAGGACTGTGAAGTTCATGGTGAGGTTTCTTCCCCCTCACTCTTGGGGCCCTCCAGCAGTATCTTTACTCCCCCGCTGCCCACCACATGCTCCCTTCTCCCTGGTCCCCAGCACCAGTGGCAGAGCTGCCCACAAAGGGCTGGTGTTTGCTGGGCGGTGCACCCCTGAGGCAGCAGCCCTGGGCCATGTGGGGTGAACATATGCAGGTCAGACATAAGGCCCTTGGCCAAGGGACACTTGTGATCCCAGAGACACGCAGCTCAGGGCACGGCGAACCCGTAGTAGAGCTTTCTTGTGCACAGAAAATACTCTTTCTATGCTGCGTTTAGGATATAACTGAAAAGCATCATTTCCGTTAGCTTTCAAGAGTTCTGAGAGAACTCAGAATTGTAAATAGCTCCAGAGTAATGTGATTTAAAGATAGGGTCTCGATTAATGTAATTTTACTTGCCAAAATCAAATTGTGAAGTCAAGCATTAGAGACTAAAATCCTTTTCTGTATTTTCTACTTTGTCATGGTTTGTTTTCTGATAGGAGTTACTAGTGTGACCAAAGGATTTACCATTTTTTGGTTTAACTTTACTCTTCATTGAACCCATTATATCATAAATTTCTTCTCATACAAGATCAGATTGTTTTACTTTTATGACTGTTCCATTAAAGGAAAAAAATAAAAAGACAAAACCCACAAGCCAAGAAACCTTTAAACTTTTTGTGAAAGGAAATAAAAGCAATTGGTTTCCAGCTCCTAAAAGTATCATCCCCATCTTCATCATCCTTCAGGAATTGGAAAATTATAACTGAACAATCTTCTTCAGCTCTAATAGTTAATAACTAATAACTGGAAAACATCTGAAGACCCACTCAGGTTATAGAGCCATCCATTCAATGGTGACATTCCTCAGTGTTTTCATATATTCTACAGCGAGAGCTATTAAGTATCTTCTGTCATTCTGAAACCCTTTGCCAGATGAGGAAAAGTGATTTAGAACTTAGTTATATAACCTGCAGAACCAAATGTCAGCTTATATATAGCACACTTTGCTGTTCGAAACAGCGTATGAACTTAGCAATTAGTCTGAAGCAAGTATTCCTCTTATTTGTCATTAATTTGTAGACAAAATGGTTTCTCCCAAGGTTAGCATTTTCATTATCATCTGGAAGCGATGGTACGTTGCCAAAGTTCAAACCATTTGAATGTAGTGCACTTTTTACATTTTTAAATATTCCTGATACAGTTTTTATTGCTCTCTTGAAAATAATTAGGCAGAAAATGGATTATTCCCCTTTCAACGAACAACGATTGGAAACATTTTGAAATTTCATGCTTTCAGGCACCATTGGCCGCAGAGAGAAATATGCCCTTTTCAACCAAGCCCTTAATTATTTTATCAGTTGAAAGAGGAACTAATATACTGTTGGCAATACACAAAGTACCGTCCTCTAAACTGGTATGATTTTATCTATGGGCTAATCTTGAAAAATAATTAACTGCCCCAATCCGGTTATCTGTACAAAGAGTTATGAATAAGGCTGCAATGCACCTCTGCCGCTCCTCCAGAGCAAAAAAGCTCCAAGAGTTTTGTTTTTAGATACTGCAACAGAACTATTTTTATCATCCTTCATATTCCCAGTCCACAATCGGTAACTGGGAAAATATCTGTGAAGTGAAGTTTGCCTTTAGCTTTCTCTGTTGATCCGTTTCCACTCGTTAGCAAAGAGCAGAGGATACTGGTGGAGCGTGTTTTGACTTGTTGATTGATGGAGATTAATGCAGCCATGTTCGCGATCCATGTGGGGATATAATTCAATTAATTAATGATAAATACACACGTGGTACTCAGATTCAACACAAGGACATGATTACTTTGCTTGATTCATACCCTGAATGTGTTGGTCCAATGGTTTCTAGAGAATAGGCCACATCTGGACAAGATTTAGTGCACAATAAACACGCGAGATAAAGTTTTCTATGGAGACCAAGGGGTTGGATGTCTAAGGCTACCCTCACCCTGCACTTCTTTCAGCAGAGCGGATCTGTTCTGGAAAGCACAGAAATCATTCAAGTGTAACGTTTGTAGACGAGACGCAGATGCCTGCGTCAGAAAAAAGGTCGGAAACAACCAATTAGGCTTTATTTAAGAGATGGAGAATCACATGCTGAGGACTCCAGTGATCAGCCAGACCAAGTGCACTCCTATGTGCTCAGTTTCCATGGAGACAGGCACATTTTATGAACCTCTTCCCCCCCAAATCACCCCAATTAGATCTGCCTTCATGCACCACATATGCTTGAACCGTTCCCTGAGGTTCCTTAAGTAATTGTGACTGATTCATTCTCCTTACTGACATCTAAAGAAATAACCTTTACTTCCTGCTTCCTGGTCCAAATTTAATTCTAGGATCATCCATAGTTTCACCACAGCCAAAAATGGGTCACTTGCTGCTGTGCTCTGTAGTGCTCTTAGTTAAAAAGCACCAATTCAAAATTCCGATCAGCGATCTCACAAGGAGAAAAGTCAGTCAGCAAGCACAGAAAAGAACAAAGTTTAGAGGGAGGAGTTTGGGAAGGAGGAGCAGACATCAGGGTGTCCATCTCATGCTGCTTGACAACTGCTGAGATTGGTTTTGACAAAAACACCGGTGTTTCACAGTGTAACCAAGCTCAGCAGGACAGAGGGAAATCAGCCCGCTTTGTCCAGAGCAGGGACTGGGACAGGTCAGCTTTTACCTCCCCATTTTATTCTGAGTTCTTCAGTGAAGGTTGCATATCTATCATCAACATGGCATTACTGTGTTGCTCAAAAGTTCTCTTCCAGGATGCCCATCGTCATCACACAAAATCTTGCAAAACTGGTAGGTCCTCCCACGATTTCAGATAGAGAAAAAAATGAAGACAAATGAGGACAAACCCTTTGAAGATCTGGGTGGGATTTTTTTGCCGGAATGTAGACCTGCTCAATCAGGTCCCAAGGAGGCCACAAAGATGATCGGGGGGCTGGAGCACCTCCCTTATGAGGACAGGCTGAGAGAGTTGGGGCTGTTCAGCCTGGAGAAGAGAAGGCTCCGGGAAGACCTTAGTGCAGCATTCCAGTCCTTTAAGGGGACTTCCACTACTTAAAGGAAAGATGGGGAGGGACTCTTGATAGGATGAGGAGTAAAGGTTTTAAACTGAAAGAAGGTCAATTTAGATTAGATGTAAGGACAAAGTTCTTCACAGTGAGGATGGTGAGACACTGGCCCAGGCTGCCCAGAGAAGCTGTGGATGACCCATCCCTGGGAGTGTTCAAGGCCAGGTTGGACAGGGCTGTGAGTAACCTGGTCTAGTTGAAAGTGTCCCTGTCCGTGGTGGAACTAGATGATCTTTAAGATCCTTCGCAACCCAAACCATCCTATTATTCTATGATCTGTACTACGAATAGTCACATGTGAGTTGGTGGTCTAGACTCCTTTTGTAATCTTTAGGTTGATGCTGACACTTCCAGGGCATGATTCATCTCACCCAAACGCAGAGTTAAGATTAAGGCAGGTGCTTATTTTGCTCCACTGCCTGTAAGGGGAGAGTTCAGTTCAGCTGACGTAGTGACATGAAGGGCTTGACTCATGTTCCTCACACGTAAGCATCTGTGAATTGGGCCCCGTGGTGGGACTGAGCTCAGGATTCACCAGTGGGTATTGACTATTAACCGCAGTGTTTGGGAAGGGGTATTGACACAGGCTTATTTAGTTTTAAATAGAAGTGCGACTTTTAGTGATTAATCTTCATTGAATTGTCGCAGAATTCAAGGAGGTGGATAAAATTAACATTTTGGAAGGCAGAAGGTGCATTATGTTAATTAACTATGCTCATAAGGGAAGGAGAATGCTTCTCCGCAGGCTGCACTGTTCTGATTTACAAGGATTTCAGCTGATTTTGCTGAAGCTGATTTTGGACTCGATGATCTTAAGGGTTCTTTCCAACCTAAATGATTCTAAGTTTCAAGGATGAAATTACTATTTAAAGTTTGCATTAAAGTATAAGGCGATTCCTTAACTGTATTATAATTGGTTATGAAGAGAATAATGGGAACTCTTCTGGTGGCTAAGGCATTTTTTCCTCTGAATTTCATGATTTTGAAGGTGAATGTCACAGGATTATAACATTGACCTCCACAAGCTCTCACACAAGCAACTTCTTTTGAATCCTCAACTTTGAGAGGCTGCAATCACATTAAGAGTTTCCAAATGCAATACAAAGACTTAAAAAAAAAAAAAAAAGGATTTTTTTTTTTTTTACCTCTCTGTCTGGACTGATATTACTTTTAATGCTTTACCAAACACCAAAAGAAATATTCAGACTTTGTAATACTGTTTTGGAAATCAGATGAAATCTATTCTTCATGGGAAGCTCTTCACAGGGAATACATATTCACCTCTGTAGCAAGCCAAGGCTTTAGAACATCTTCTGCATTGTTAAAGCCACCAAGCCGTAAGGAACAGTCTTAGCTTTGAATTCACAAACCACATCTATAAGCATCCTTGGAGGAGCGAGGAAACGGCATTGCCTTATAGCGTTCCTGATAAAAATTAATTACCAAAACTTACCGTGTAAATTCAAGAATATGCAAATGAAAGCAAATCTGAAGGCATTTGTGCAGACTGAGTTGATGCTGAATTAGTGTTATATTATGCATAAAATATATAAATAGTTTACCTGGTTAATGAAATATTGAAAGATTTGTGAGGTAATTGGGTATAATAATGGATCCATTAAATACACATACGTAGACACAAAATATTTTGTATAATTTACAGCATCTATGAATTCTACATTTAGAGTTTATACATTTCAAATAAAAAATATCTTTTCAATTTTAATTAAGGTCTAACAGGTTGTGTGCTGCTGTGGTTCTTAATATTCTCAATAACGGCCAAGTATATTGCTCGAAAGCGAGTGAATTGGAGGGGGTGAACTTTACTGAACATTGTTTCATGCTGTTGAACAAGAATTGCCTACACGTGGCTCACAGGCAGTATTTTTCCTGCAGTGTGCTCAAATACAGACACTTTTACATCGCGGCAGCTGTTGATTTGTGGATACCCCAGGGACAGCAGTTACAAGGTGTGTGTATATTTACTCTTGTTAAGCCAAGACATGATTTGTTGCTCACAACGTAGACCTCCATTTGTGTGCAAATGTGTTGCTCTTAAGATAACAACTCTATCTATTGCCAGGAAGAGAGAAAAGAACAGCAAAACTGTTGAAAAGAGTCCTAGACTATTACCCACAACCTGTCGGGGCAGCAGCTCCGGTATTGAGAGTGGCTGAGGCTGGAGGCAGCCCAGAATAGTTTTGACAGCTGGAATTCATTTTGTCTACCTTAGACAACATCTGGCCACAAAGTAGAGCTTGTGTCTGAACCAGTCACCCTCAGACCTCTTTCCAGTACGTAAGGCACAATTCATCCTTCCCCCTTGAGGCAGTTGCTGCAGGATGAGGTGAAAGTCGTCTAGAATGTCCCTCTACTTGTAAGGGTAGTCCAATGAACTGGGCAAGTGTTGGCATTATTGAGTCGTTTGTTAGTTAAAGCGGGACTGATGGGCAAGTGGAAGCTCCCCAAGAGATTCAGCAGCAGCCGCATTCAGGGCTTCCTTTCTCCTGATGATGCTACAGTCCCATCGACTGTTGCAGGTGCTCAGTGCCTTTTCAGGCCGAGTATTTTGGGGCATCTACCCATGGATGGGTAGAATGAGATGGCTAAGGAGTAAACTACAGGGGTTGCAAGGAATGTGGACAAAGTGGTATCATGGGCTGTGGCTGTTCCTTAGCACTCAGGTCTGGGCTCTTACCTGCTAGCACACGTGGTGGTCATGCAGTTAGGCTGCAATTCTGTTCACAGAGGTTATTTCTTTCCAGATCATCAAACAAGCCCTAGTTCCCATACCTATCCAGAGCAGCCTCCTCGCATTGTGGTGGGAATGGTTATTTGCTATCCATAGCCATACTGCGAGGGAAATTTTCTGTCCTAGTTGTTGTTTGGGTCTCACTGTTCGTCCATACCACTTCAACCAACCCTGGATGCGTTTAACTGCCTCTCAGAGATGAGCTCTCCTTCCCCTGGGATTCTGCAGCATGTCAGGAGGAGACCAGCTCCAGATGGCCCTGAGTCATCACCTGCAGTTCATCAGGATGTGACTGGGTTCCATACTCATTGCTGTCCCCCATCTGCACCGTCAGCCTCACTCACTGTCTGTCACCCCTTGTGCTAATGGCAAGCGTGTCATCTTGTCCCAATCATTTCATGTTTTGGCTGTGGATTTTAGTTACTCTTTGTAAATTGGATCAAAAGAGAAGAGGAAGGAAGGCACGCTGTAGTGATGTAAAGAGACTTCAGCCAAGCAGAACAGCTTCACTCAACATTTTAAAGGGTGTTGGGAGCAAAACGGCCCTGAAGCCTGCAGTGATGAAGTCCTTAGCTGCTGTAGTGATTTGAAGGCTTTTGAGGTCAGTGCTGGACCATGGTCCTGCCAAGTTGCTAACGCACCATCCTGCAGGTGAACCATAAATCCAGTGTGATGGTTTTCCATAAACCTGATGCTTTGGTTGTATCCCAGTGTAATGTCATGGTTGCAGCCTGCAAGATTGGTTGTTTTGAACCTCAGTGTGGCTGCTCTCACAAACCTGCCACATTTCACAGAATCACAAAATCATTTGGTTGGAAGAAACCTTTAAGATCATCAGGTTCAACCGTTAACCTTGGAAGTGTTCCTGTGGTGGGACCTGTACAGTTACTTGTCCTTTTCCAACTTTCTGCTGCTCCTGTGGCAAACAAGGCATCAGCAAATCCGATTCCTCATGTAGGATCAGGAGCTGGAGGTATCTAACCCGTCTTGAAGCAGGCACTCCTCATCAGAAGTGGAGATTAGACACTATGTTATGAGCTGCCGTAACTTACACCCTGCTCCCACCCCAGCAGCTCACACGGTGGGCACATCTAGAGGTAGGACAACAAGAGGTCATTGCTTCTCAGCCAGGAAAATGGTCCCACTGGTTTTCCCAGCTCTTTATGTTTATGAGCTGTTATGTTATGAGCTGTGCAGCAACTGCTTTGCATAACAGACATGTATTTGAGTTGCGGATACTTTCATTAGACGCGTGAAGCAGGAGGAGATGAATTCCACCTCTATTCTACTTGGGCAAGTAGGCTATTAACCTTTTTGCCCCCTCTCAACACTGAGTTATGGCTTTATGTGGTAAAAGGGGTAGCAAAGAAGTGCTGTAATGTGAATTATTTAGCCCAAAGCATTACCATCTGCCTTTCCATCACTTGACTCATGACATAGGTCTGACTTACAAAACGTGCCATGTATCAGCCTGCCCTCAGGCACCTTCACGGGAGCGATGTGGATCCCCTTCATGGAGACTGGGAATGAGAGAGCAAAGTCTAGGGCTGCATTGCAGCAGGGAAGATTTAGCCCATGAGGAAAAACTAGTTAAGAACAAGTGCATCAGGATGTTGGAACAGGGTAGGACACCTTAATCACCAGGGATCTAGGAAGAAGTTGGACAAACAATGGTTAGGAGTATGGCTCAGATCAAGAGGGATCTAGATGACCTTGTGCATATACCTGCTCAGCCCTATTTCCAATGATTCCTTTTTTTTTGCACATGTTGCTCATTGGTCTGGCTTTGTTTCATGAACAAGGTGCTCCTGCTGAGACTCAAGACCTATTGATCATCTCTGATCATCCGTCACTAGCTCGGTTGCAGGGACCAGAACAGATTTTCCCACCTGCCTGTCCATGCTGCAAAGATCAGAACAATCCTCTTCATTTCTCCTTATGCTTTCTGAGTGTTTCCTAGTATCAAGGACGATATCTCTGCTGCAATTTCACCCCACGACTTTCCTCTCCTGCCTCCATCAGCCATGCAGATTCCTACCTCTATAGCATAAAAAGGGACTATAAGGTGGACATCACTGTCAGAGAAAAGGACCTAAATGTGGTGTTACATCCATCCCAAAGGAATGTAACATTGCCGTTGCCAGAGCAATAGGTAGAAAACAGCACAGGTACATCTGAAAAGCACAGAGAAATAAAACAGGTATCTTGTTTATTTTCCTTTCTCAGATGGGAAAACCTGAAACTTATAAAAATTGCATGAGTTGGGTCACATAGGAATTCTGCAACAGAACTAGAAACTGCATCCAAATCTTCAGAGAGCCTAGAGGAGTTGTAATAGCTTAGTTGTAAAAACTTGCTGCCTTTCCAGCAGCTGCAAATGACAATCACACGTCCAAATAAATAAAACCTTTGCGAAAAATACAAAACTACAAAAAATTCCCTTCCTTGGTTGCAAAGGATGAACACCTGAAACATGCACAAACCCCAGAGTCAGCAAGTACAGTCGTACAGGCAGAAACGTTTAGGAGATGGTTTAGTGGGGCTTGACACTGTTAGGTCTGTGGCTGGATTTGATGATCTCAAAGGTCTTTTCCAACCTAAATGATTGTATTATTCTCAGTCAGAGGCACGCTAGAGATCTTGCATGGAAGGTGGCTACCTGGCTGGTTTCCACTTAGCCAGGGTCACTTCAGTCCAGTTGTGTGTTCCCTGGGTGCTGCCTCAGAGCTGAGGCTGACTTACGATTTCAGGCTTGTCTTACCTGGATGACGGAAAATGAAAGACATAGTGGATTCATCTCGCTCGTTGCCCACCAGCAAACCAGATGGTGCCTGTACGATCTGATCCTGTCCAAGACCAACTGCTGCCTTTTCCACTAATGGAGCTAGGATAGAGAGAGCTATGGAGCTATGGAGAGAAGAGAGCATAAGTCTGGGCCTGGGAGAGCAAAGGCGCAAGCTTTACCATGGTAGGGAGACATGTAAAACAACCAATTTATCTTCTCATGAGCCCAAGGAAGAACTGAGCTTTCATTAGAGCATCTCAGCCTACAACCAGGCATTGCCCTCGAGTCACCTTGCCTGTGTTCGCATCTACCTTCATCTCTCCTCACAGGAAAAATTAAAATGGTGGGTCCACAGGAGTGGAGAACTTGATTCAGGTCCTCCCATTTCAGACAGAAAGCAAGAGAAAGCACAAGTTAATATTATCACATTATTTTAGCAAAGAAAAGGAGATTAGCAAGTAGGAGATGAAAAGTCTCCACTGCAGGAGCCATCTGGCAATTCTAGTTAATGTAGGCATAATCATGAAGCCCTTTCTGATCTGCCAGCCTGTGGGTTAGTGGGCTGGGAGATAAGATCAGCTAGGATGGGTGTCGCATCACTGCGCCCAGTGAAGAACTATCCAAACCCTCAGTGCCTTGTCACCCCCCTCTCTCAAGAACAGAAACTGAGAAAAGAAAATAACCCAAGCACATCCTGAGAGACTGATTTATTTTAGGATGTCAGGAAAAAGAGGAGACAAAGTGAACTAGAGACAACAAATGCAATTAAAAGGAGAGAGGAGAGAGGCCTTCCTGGTAATCACTGTTTCCGGAAGGCAATATGCTGTGGATTATAATGTCTCAGGCCTGGAGTGGTACCATATGGTGAAACTCTGTTCATTCCGCATTAAATCCTGGCATTTTGCAGCTGTCAAGATAAAGCTGTTTATATGAGTAACATTGTAGTTTGTTTATACGGAAATAATATGTTGCTAGTTATGATTAATCAAGGTGTCCAAAACCTGCTGCAGGCTCCTGAAATAGATGGGCTTTCGTGGCAGAAGCTTTGTCTCTTAAATTATTGACATATTTTTTCTTTCTTTTTTTCTTTTCCCTTTTCTTCTTCTGTGTGTCTGTGCATGCTGATATTCCCCGCTCCCCCCCCAGGGTACACGTGGAGCTGGGAAGCGGTAGATCTCGTCTCCAGGCAGCTCCCTGCTCCATCCTGCACTGCAGCCAAGAGGAAGCCAAGACAGAGAGCTGGCACCATCCTTCAGCTGAGCGATGATGTCTTTGCTTCGCTGACCCATGTGGGCACCAGGCTGTTTCTTCCACAGCAGCACATGCCCCCTTTCCCCCCAGAAAACTGGCCTTTGGAGGTCTGGAGGATTTTCATTGGTATTTTCACTGCTAGAGGTGCCGGCCATCCTGTCAGCAGCAGGGTGGCATGTACGCAAAGCCATGATCTTTTGCCTACACACTTTACAAAGCCAGCTTGAGCTTTTCTGAGGGATCCTGGAATGGGAGAGAAGCCCAAATGCCAGGTTGTTGTGAAGTTTCTCCTAATGCTGCTGCTCTGCCTCTGCCCTATGACCTGATCATGCACCTCATCATCACAACACCCCTGCTAAGAGCTCTCCCTTGCTCAGTAGCCCCATGTGCAATGCAGGTGAGTGGAGAGTTGGCATGGCAAGAATGGTGGCTAAAGTTGTCTTGCAAGAGAGGAAACGGCCTTAAGTTGCACCAGGAGAGATCTCGGTTAGGTATCAGGAAAAACCTCTTTCCAGAGAGGGTTGTGCAGGCGTGTGCAGGCTGCCCAGGGAGGTGGTGGAGTCCCCATCCCTGGAGGGGTTTCCCAGCTGTGTGGAGGTGCTGCTGAGGGACAGGGGGCAGGGGGGACCTGCCAGTGCTGGGGAACGGTTGGACTCGATGATCTCAAAGGTTTCTTCCAACCAGATGATTCTGTGATTCTGCAACTTCAGTTCCCCTGCTAGCTAGGGTGCACTGATGAGCAGACGCTGGAGTTGTGGCTAGCACCACAGATCACAAGGTTGCAGGTATTCCCACATGACTGTGACTGTCATAGTCCTTTGGACAGGTCTCAGTGTGCCCTAAATGCTGGATTCTCCTTTTCGTTGGATGTTGTTGCCATGTTGGGAACAAGCCTCTGCACAATTCTGTCTAACTCTTCCTCTTCAAAATGTAGGGAACAGGGTGTAGCTAGCACTTACTAGTAGGAAAGAACAAGCTCTATTCCTGGATATCCCCGCTGCAGGGGGGCTGTAAAACTCGATTGTTTAAGGGCAGAAAGCAGGCGGTTTATAGCAGAATAGCTCCAGAGAAACTAATGCAAAGGTACAATACATGGTGCATATTGTTATGAGATCCTCCTGGGGCATGTTTTCCAGCCAGCCTGTCCTCCCTCTGCCAGTTTCCTCTGCGGGGACACTCCAACGCCTCTGACATTTCATCAGGGCACCCAAATCTCACTCTGTTACTCGGGACAAGCTTTTTATCAAGCCTTCTACACAGACACACAGGACAAGCTTTTGGATCTGGACTAATACACACACACACTCCTTATATGCTTTCTCAGTGGTAACACAACAGCCTTTTAATCTGCAGATTCATCACTGTTATCCCCTCCCCATGAGCACCCGGGGAGATTTATACCTCCTTCTCTGCCTCTGTCAATGCCTGTTGCTGATTAGTCGATATTTTCAGGTTGATCCTTTGGAATAAGATGCCTGGCAAATGCAGCCACCCCTTTTTCCTGAATGAGACACTTACAGGAAACAATTCTATTCATAGGAGGCTGTTAATAGGGGCTGCAGAGAGAGTTATAGATAATCAATCCAGAAATCACGTTTGTAAACGTGCAGCCCCTGTAGCTGCTTAATTAAGCACAGCATTTTGCCATTAGACATTAAGGCTCTTTAAGGTCTATTTGTCTTCACAGAAAATATCCCAGTAATATATTTGTAGTTCTGTGCTAACCCATCCTGATCTCACCTGCCTTTTGTGGATTAACTGGATAAAGTGATTTAAATGACAGTAAGTAACTTCTGGAGAAGGCGTGGAATCAATGAGAGTGGTGAAGGAATATTTGCCTTTGATGCTCTGCTGAGCAAATTGTTTCTATCTTGCGACTTTCCTCTTGTATCCATCACGTTGGCTGTGCCCTGCATACTTCTGAGTCACCAGGAATCTTTCCCTGCCTTACGGAGAGCTCGGGACATGGCAGGGAGCAGAGCATCAGTGAAGTCATTCCTGACAGAAAGACAAGGGACAAAAAGGGTGACCCAGAGCCGGGCATGAGATGGTAAGAAACTCAAATTTGCTGCTGCTGTTGCCACTGGCAGGGAGGAGTGGTGGGGATGGTGGTGCCTGCTCTGTGGCCAGGGTCATCAGCGCACCATCCCCCAGCTCAGCCAAGTAGACAACAGGGTCACGGCTGTTTGGCTGCTCTGGGCAGCTGCCAGCTTACTTGGTGCTGAGGGAAGGGTTCACAATAGATACCCTCATCCCCAATATTTCACTGTTGTTATTACTATTATTATCTTTTCACACTCCCTCCTAGCAGATGTTCATTTTGGAATTGTCTTTGGTGATTTTTTTTTTCTGCCTCCTCTTCCAATTTTTTTTTGCAATTCCTCATACATCAGTTCCTCTACTGCTTCTGTCCCCAGCAAAAATTTGGTCTTGGAGCGTGTGATCAGCTGCTCCTGGGAGTCTGTGCTGGGTCTCAGGAGCACATCAGTCACCTCAATGTTCTTTCCAAAATCCACTTGCTCCCCAGGTGCAAGACATCCAAATTCCTTCTCAGGTTTCCAGACAGCCAACAGCTGAGACAGAGATAATAAATGGCAGATTTCCAAGGGGAAGTCAAACATGCATCATTTTACCCAAATAAATCCCCAGACGTCAAGGAGGGAAAGACTTCCCTTCTCTCTTTTCCACTAAGTCATAATGCAGATTGATTTTTCTCCATAAATTTTGTCTGAGTCTAAAAATGCTGTGAAGTGGTGCAAGCAATACCACAGGACTAAGGCTTGGGATCCTGAACAAATGTGATCTCATCCCATATTATTACAGAATCGTAGAATGCTTTGGGTTAGAAGGGACCTTTAAAGGTCCTGCAGAGAGCAGGGTCATCTTCAACTAGAACAAGTTGCTCCAGAGCCTCATCCAGACTGACCTGACATATTTCCAGGGATGAGATTTCTACCACTTCTCTGGGCAACCTGGGCCAGTGTCTCACCACCCTCGCTGTGTATCTATATTATTGTCTATCTGTGTATCTAGTCTAATTCTACCCTCTTTTGATTTATATCGATTTGCTTGTCAGTAAGGACCTTAGTTATGTGGAATTACTTCCTGGTCCCTGACATTTTTATTTGCCCCATGCCAGAAAGCTTTGAAGAGAGTCATGGTGGTGCCATTCTGTCAGTGAAGAAAGCTGTCATGCCTTTCACAGGGGACTTCAGACCTCCGTCCTGCTGGGCACTGTGGAATTTGAAGCAAATCAAAAGGTGAGAGATCTTCCAGTACAGAGAAGAATTGCTGGGCATGGGAGAAGCCAGGCCTGTGGGTTGTCTACAAATAGGTGCTGAGTACTATTTTATACATCCCATTCCCTCCCTGGCCCCAGGACAAGTTCAGAAGGGTTTGGGTGTCTCAGGCTGTGTCCCATCTGCTAGCCTAGAGCATCTCAAATGGCACAAGATGCCGCCTGTGTGGAAGGAAATGCGTAATACTTGCCTTACTAGAAATGAAGACATATTTTCTAAGACTGTGTCAAAGGGAGCTGCAAAACAAAGACAGACCATGCCAGCCTAAACAATTTAGGTGTGGGAAATCCAAATCATACCCAGCCTCCTTAGCACCACAACCCACCATGGTGAAACACCCAGCAGCATGAGTCCATTTTATGGATACAGACTGTGGCAGCCCTTCCTTAATGAACAGGGTCATTTTTATCACCAGTTCGCACCATGTGTTGTGCATCTTGACAGGGTGAGAGATTGAGACAGAAATCATTGCTGTATCGGAGAGGTGGGTGGTAGTGGGATCTGGTCACGGTTC
>NW_010420431.1:54684-57825 GCF_000710305.1 Buceros rhinoceros silvestris | reverse complement strand
TGTGAGTGGGTCACGGTTCATCACACTGTGGCCCCCCTCTGCCCTCCCAGCTTTCATTAATCTGCTTGCGACAAGGGGCCGTAAACCACTCAATCCTGCTCCCCCCAGGGGAAGAGGTGGCAGCGATGCGGGAAGCTGTGCTGGAGGCAGACAGCCCCTGTGGTAGGTAAATCCCTGGGTGAGACCAAGGTTGGTGTGTCCTGCTGGCTGTCAACAGGTCCTCTGGCACGGTACGCTTCACGGGATGTGTAACAGCGGTAAGAAAAGAGGGGATAGGGGATAGAAAAAGACTAAATAAAACATGAAATAATTTAAAAAATCCTAGAAAGAAAGAGGGGAAGAGGGGAAGAAAGGACAAAAGAAAGGAAAAAGAGAGACAGAAAAGGAAGGAAGAAAGAAACGGGAAATTCTGCCAGTGCAATGGTTTTGGTTTTTTAGAGTTCTGGATGGTGTAGAAGGAAATATCTCTGTCAGAAAGCCGTCTCCTTATATTAATTGATTTATGGATGCTGGTCGTATGGCAGCAGTGTAGAAAAGCCCTTCCAGACTCCCTGGGGCACCAGACTTTTGCTCCTCATCTGATGGTTATGTCATCCCATGACCATGTGGGATGCATGCCTCGTCTCTGTTCCCTCCCACGCTTGTCTTTGGCAGCCAAACTCCTCAGGGCTGGAGCCACGCATGTGGGTGATGCTGCTGCACCAGCTGCTGTCAGCATATTGCCGGGGTTAGATAGCCACCAGGCTGCACACCAGGGTGAAACAAGCTGGGTTCCCAGGTTGGGTTTCTTGATGATACTCCACTGGAAAGTGGAAAGAGATGGGAAATTACCTTAACAGGCTATGCACTGTGGGTAGAGGAGATAGTGTACCCCTCTTCTCACGTAGTGTGGCAAGCCTGTCCTTGAGGATGAGGAACAGATGTGACCTGAGCTGAAGGAACAGCAAAGGGAGGTTTGGCCCCGACGACCAGAAAACAACGTGGCTTTTCATCACCACCATGCTCTTCAGTCTCACTCCTTTCCTCTGCCAGCCCTTTGCTTATACCAGGTCCAGCCTGGGGTACCTGAGCTTTTGTGTCCTCAGCCAGGATCCATCCACTGTGGGGCACAGCTGGTCCCCAGACAGAGGGGAGCAGATGCGCGTCACAGAGGGACATCTCCATCTCACCCTTGTCTCCTTCCTGCTAGATTCCTTCACTACAGGAGACCCAAGCAGCTTCCAGCACTCCAGGACGTCTGGCATGAGAATTGCTGTTCCCCAGACCTGTGATCTGTTCCACAGACCCTGTGGGTTTAAATTTCTCCAAAAAGAATAAAAATTTTATTTTTCCAGACGTTCTTGGGAAACAAAGTAAGACTAAGTTACAAAAGCCCCACTCAATATTCTTTGTTTATTTTCTCTCCTGAGAATATCTGGACTCTTTCTTTTTTCTCCCTTCTCCACCATCATCCTCTCTCCTCTCCTCTCCTCTCCTCTCCTCTCCTCTCCTCTCCTCTCCCTGGTTCCCATCTCCATTTTTAACTGTCACCTCCTTCCGAACTTCTCCCTGCACCCATTATTAAGAATTTATTTTTCCAGACGTTCTTGGGAAACAAAGTAAGACTAAGTTACAAAAGCCCCACTCAATATTCTTTGTTTATTTTCTCTCCTGAGAATATCTGGACTCTTTCTTTTTTCTCCCTTCTCCACCATCATCTCCTCTCCTCTCCTCTCCTCTCCTCTCCCTGGTTCCCATCTCCATTTTTAACTGTAACCTCCTTCCGAACTTCTCCCTGCAGCAATTATTAAGAACAACTGTTCCTAAAGAGTAAGATAAGATATATTAAGCAACAAATTATACAACAACAACAATAAAAATAGGAAGGAGGTGTAAGAAGGAATCTCTCCATATGCAGATGGCTGGCTGGAACAAGAGGAGGAAAGAGACAGTTTGCATTTTGAACTGAAAAGCAGTCTTAGATTTTTGGAAGTCCTGTGCTCAAGTGCTTTTTTGGTGACTGTCTCCCAAGGCTGCAGCAGGGACTGATCCTGCCATAGCCAGACGGTCTGTGGCCCAGCCTGGTTCAGTGTGTGTCACATCCCTCTCTAGTGCTTGAGCTGCCCAAAATGGTCAATGTCACCATAAAAACATCCTTTCTGCTCCAGTAGAGGAGATCTGAATCCTAGAAGCAGGAGTGAAACTAAGCACAGAGCTTTTCTTTGCCATGCTGTTTGGTCAGACTTCCTCTCACACCTAGAGCTGTAGCACAGGAGGTCCCACCTAGACAGAGCAGAGCCTCTGCAGATCTTCCCAAGAAGAAGATCTACCTGCTGCTTGTCAGGCTGCAAAGGGGGAGCTCCAAGGAGGTGAAGTGGACCAAGCCAGGTGGACTCCATTTCATGAGAGATCATGGGCTGATGATACAGCTTCAGAGCTGCACAACAAAGCTGCTGCTGATGAGATGCACTGAAGATGCATGGAGTGCTGGCAAGCAGTTTTGATTTATGAGTGCATCTTTGGAGAAGACTGCTCCAAAAATGTGTGTCCTTGCAAAGAAAATGAGGCACTACTACCTGCCTTTTGTCCCTCAGTTCTTCCATGTCCCTGAACCATTCAAGACCAAATGCAGCAAGGCCAAAACCACATTCCTGAGCCTCCCGGCCAGGAGCAGGACCTCTTTGTGATCTCAAAGAAGCCACAAAGGCATGATTCTCCAAGCTCTGGCCTAACCAATGGATAGAAGACGAGGCTATGCAGCTTAATGCAGTTGCATGTAGCAACTGGTGGTTGATGCTGCTTCCTACCCCTAGACCATCCTAGACACCCCTCTGAGGCATCATTTGCCAGCTCTGGTGTTGGACAACAACTCTAGATGGTGTTTAGGGACTTCCTTTGGCTTTTGTGCCAGAGGATGGAGCCAGCAAAAGTGTGCTGATGGCATTTCTGGGTGATACCTGCAGCCAGTGGTAAGCATGGTGTCTCTTCTACTGCTCCATCTCTCTTACAGCCTTATGGTCTTCCCCACTGGACCCAGAAAAGTTGTCTTACCGTTCCTAAACATTGCAGGTCACAAAGGGTTCAGAGGGATTTGGTTTCTTCAGTGTTATTTTCAGCAACAGTTTTCATTCACAAAGCAGCAGATGAACACAGCTGCTTCCT
>NW_010420431.1:52180-54573 GCF_000710305.1 Buceros rhinoceros silvestris | reverse complement strand
TTCCTGCTTAGATCCATTACTGGTCCCTAGCTGTGCTATACCATACTTGAGGACAGCAAGTGGAAAACTTCACCATATCCACCGCGGAGGAGAAGGGAGGCTGAGTCACGTGGACAGTCAGTACCCAGATGAATCTCTCAACAACTGCAGAATTCCCCACAGGATCAGTGACGGTGAGAGCAGACCAGTTTAAATCTCACCTATCTTCTTCTTCTGTTCCTTCAAGCACCGTACACGCCAAGGCCCATTTGTTCTGGGAAAGGTTTGCTCCCATTTGATAAAAACAGCTGCTAAGCTTGCAGTCAGGTTCCAATCCAGATGCTAAATATCTTCCCCTGCTAATGCATCTGCTTCCACAAAACCCCTCTCCTTCTTCCCCGGAGCCATGTGGAAGGCTCTGAATAAAGCAGGCAGCTCCTCTTTGCTCTCCCATGTTTAAGGTTTTGTCCCCATCATGCACTCTATGACTCTGCTTCTTGAACTAATCATTATTAGGCTACCAGGAGACAGTAGATTCCTAAGGTCTTAATAAGTCTTAAGAGCTTATGGTGGAGATTTAAAAAACCAGCTAAACACCTTGAAAACACTGAGAGATCATCTTTATTCTTAACTATTGAAATATACTTAAAAATAAGACTCAATGATCTTAAAAATCTTTTGCAAACACAATGATCCTGTGATTCTGTGAAATGACCTGATGACCTCTCACCTCTGAGCCTCAGTTGCTCTGGAGAAAGAAATTCATGGTACTTCTGTTTTCAAAGTCCTATGGGATCTACCATCCCTCTAGGATGGAAAAGGTCTATTTTTCATTAGTTACGTCAAAGGCTGTCCACTGGTTAGTCATAGACATGTTGCTTCTTTCAGGCCTAACAATGTAAAGGTCCCAGTTGAAGTTAATCCCAACATTGATTTTTCTCTCAAGTTTCCCAACATTCAGCAAAATCCACACCATAGTTTTTCTGGAGCTGCCAGGGGGTCAATTAACAGCACAGTTCGATTTTTTTTTTTTCAGAACACTAAAATAAAAAAAAAAAATTGAGAAATCGATTTAAAATATTTTGGGATTATAACACAAATCTTTTCAAAGCCCTCAGAGTAAGAGCTGTAGGTCCACTGATCTCACCCGGACTTCCTGCAGAGGTTGGTCTTTGGGGGCAGGCATTTATACAGTTTCTTAGCTCAGAGTTCATTGGAACTCTCACTTACTTTAGGGTGTTTAAGACACCAGAATGTTTATCAGCCGGACACCTGGGATGCTCACATACCTCTGCGAGTTAATCTCCCACACTATCCATCCATCACGTTCCTATGACCAGTGTTTAAACAGCCTGGGGTCTGCAGTTCACTGGGCTAACCCTCCACTGGGCTCTGCCTCACACACGGACTCCTGGGTTCATCTCAGATGACTTTTTCCACCTGAAACGTAAGCATCTCCTACGGGTAGGCTTTTTCTCACTTAACTTCAAGGGTGGGAGTCAGCTTCAGATGCAAACATCTAAGCTTTGGTGTCTTCGAAGCATGGGTTTCCACATGATCTGGGTGTCCGTTCTCCTGTCAAATCCAACAAAAAAACTAACCCCCCTAAAAAACACTTTATCTCATTCTACAGGAGACTCCAGCATTTTGTGAGCTCTGAGTTTCATTGACTTCAGTGTTGGGAACCTTGTGACCATACACGCAGCCTGGTTTGTGTCGCCACCCTTGTCTACAGCTTTGCAAATGCCGTTGAACATCTTTGTTTGCAGAGCTGATTTCCTCTCCCCTCCTTGGGTATTTTTAATGTACAAGTCTGCACCTGAACAGGATGTCCTGGCTCGCTTTGTGGACAAATGAGATTGAGCCAATATCATCAGTGGAGCTTAAGCTGTCATTCAACCGATGAAAAGTGAATGTCATCTCTGCCAGAGATGAATCACACTAAATTTCATTGCCCACACTGACTGTCTCTTCTGATAAAGAGAGCTGAGGATGACATGCTCAGAGACACGTTCTGTGGTGTAGTCGTCGGGTACCATCCCTAGATAATTGCCTAGACTCCTTCCAGAGGCGCTGACGAGACTGGCACATAGGGGCCATGAGTCTGTACCACCATCTTAGATGCCTCACGCAATGACGACACCCATCTTCTTTCTACTGACTGCAGAGGGGATGTAGACACTCTGCTCTTGCCCAACTCACATAAACAGCATGTTAATTTACTTCAAGCCATGGGACACCACCATCACCATGGTCAATTAGAGGTCACCCACAAAAAGCGGCCTTCTACCGATGACTCCTGAAGGTACGTGAGGAGCCCTGAAGGTGCCATATGTGGATTGAGAAGTATCTGTCTGTGGAGGTAGATTTCACTTGCTCTGTATATTGTTATTCAGATACATCGCAGCTCAATT